>NC_056737.1:1474794472-1474929472 GCF_019279795.1 Protopterus annectens
ATTAATAGGACCGTTGTGTCCGTTTGACAATGCTGTGCCGGACAAATCCTAAAGGGACAACGGAGGATGACCAAAAGGTTCTCGTAGCGAGGATGATAGGATGTACACCATCCGGTTACAGTTAAGAAAACCCTGGTCAGCGTAGCACTACATAATATGGGTAGCAACCACACATCGCGATTGGGGAACATACAGCAGCGGTCAAACCCACTAGCCAGATGGACACAGTCCAACAAGGTCTACACTGTACATATGCACAATGGTGTTCATAGTAGGACCCCAGAGATTCATCCGTGCAATGTCAACCAGCCACGATCGGAGACCGAAATAACTGACAGCCGTGTCTACGGTACAGCCAGACATATGCACCCCAAGCGTGTTCAGGGTTGGCGACAGCTGTCCACGGAATGCAGGACATATGTACAGATATTCCCATATTGTTGAGTCCATAGAGGTGCGTCCACATCCCATTCCGCTTACATGCGGATGTGTAATGGGTACCGTCGAGGATGCAGCCATGGGATCCTGGGTATGCAGTAGCGGGGCTCGGTGTTGTTTGGCAGATGTCGTTGTCCGCACCGTGGGAGGGATGTGGGAGTAGCACGTGCCTTACTCCCCACTGATAGTGCAAAGCATCCACCGGCTAATGCGAAATGCAGGTGTGAAATGTGTACTGCTCCATACCAGTGTCCAGTAGATAATCGCGAGGGATGGACAAGCGTAGGACCAAGATGGCACCCATAACCGAGAACCTGGTGTAATCACACAGCTGCAGTGAGGCATAACACAGGAAATACAGATGGGGAAACCAGTAGACACTCCCCATACAAAGCCAGACCGCTGTGCGAATACCGGCGTACACAGCTGTCAATCTGCCAGCACCGGAATGGGGATCACATGCTCCCGTACCGCGGAAGAAATGGGTGACCTGTGGAACACATACCAATGGCACAATATCAACGTCAGCTAGGAAAGCCATACGATGGTCAAACTATGGCGTCCCCACCAATGAAGAACATCCTTCGGTGAAGTAATAGTGTTAATGTCAATTGACCATGGAATACACATAATCCACATCAAAGACCTGCTGGCACCTTATGGCACACAAAGCACGACACACATAGGTAGATGAAACAGTCAGCGTAGGCGTTTAGTCACGACAGGTCGCATGTGGTATCCAAATGTTACTCCAAATACATGTAAGCGCTATCACCCGTAGGCTCCGTGAGACGTACACATAACATAGACACGTCCAGGCTTTATATATCCCCCCTTACACTTCCATGTGTTACTTTCTGTGCAAACAATGAACATGTAACCACAACATAGAAAGCACAGACGCAATGTTAACCACACACACATATGTTAACACCTCAGAAGGCATCCTATTAACACATGTATCTTATGATATTGTACTATGCCGAATACTCATCATTCAATGATTTAACAATGTATATGGCAGATATGCATAGCATATCACTGTAATACAGCGGTACAGAACTGAAAGAGTGGACAAATGTGTGCTAACCCTACATCTGTACCTAAACTACATTCACGTTACGGGGGCTTGCTCCACCTGCCTCTCAAAAGAGGCCTCATCAGTGTTCCATCGGTCAGCCCTGGTGTGTGGCCAACCCTCCACCTACTAAACCAAATAGATCCGCATTCTATAGCATAGCTGATGAGGTCCCCCCTCTGGTATTACAACCTGGATGTCGTAAAACACAGAATGTAGACGTATGCCTTGTGATGTGCCCACATCCGGCCATAGGCATACGGCAATCCTGCGGCTGGCCAGGGCGCCGCACTAGTAGGGCCACCTGTCTAGTAGGTGTGTCATGTAGGTATACCATGATGGGGGCACCATGTGCTGTAGTGGTGGATGCCAAGGAGCCCTACAGCCTAGGGCAGCAGTCGATATAAGTCCGCAGCCGTAGGAGGGGTAGTACAGTCTGCAGGTATGTGCAGACGTGCACATGAAACTGCGGTCCAAAAGGATTACCCATGGTGGCGACACATGCACAGATGGCTGTAGCGGGACACACACACGGCCATGCACACAGCACAGGTATACTTACACACACCATAACTAGCCAAGTACACACAAGGTGTATGGCGTGTACGGGTACACTGTCAGGACAGCAAGGATAGCTGTCTGTCACGATATCCAGCAGATGTCAATACGGTGTTCTGGAATACGGACAGTGCATGGACAATGAGTGGATGCATAGCGTACCACAGTCATATGTGTCAGCCGTGCAAATATGCGATACATGGGAAAGACAGCCGTCCATGCTAGAGCAGCAATGCGGCCACAACATAGATGCGTAGATATACAATGACAGAGATACAGGCGGACACATGTGGCAGGCCGGGTGTGTCATGTACACAGCATCACCCACCACACCATAGCATGGTGCGTGGAGATCACGCTACGGCGGTCGCCGACCACAACAGACACACAAGCAGTACACGAACTGCATACCGCCATCCAGAAACACAGGGATGGTGGCAGGATAGGTGTGTTCTGTGTAAACCACAAGGCAATACCGTATGAACCCATGCAGCTGGGAGCATGGACACACACACACATGTGGCAGGCATGGTGTTTGACCACACCCCACATACCCAAACGCACAAACGTACGACACAGGTATGGAATGCGCTACGTGGACCACCGAGCACACCACCAGCAGAGGCACATGTACAGGTGGGTGGCAACATCCATAAAGGAATGGCCGCTGATAGCCAAGGTATGTGTTGCGAAGCGTCTAAAAGCATGTTCATCCGCAGAGGCAGCTGGAAACACACACACACACACACACGGAAGGGCCAGGAACTGAACCTACGCCTATCTACATGAACTCACTACAGTATGAAGCATTTACAGAACGCGCTACCGACTTTACTGAGCACAGCGCTGTCAGAGGCATACTTCTAGGCGGGTGACATCACTCGTAAGACAATAGCTGGCAATAGCCAAGGTATGTGTTGCGAAGCGTCTAAAAGCATGTTCATCCGCAGAGGCAGCTGGAAACACACACACACACACACACGGAAGGGCCGGGAGTCGAACCTACGCCTATCTACATGAACTCACTACAGTATGAAGCATTTACAGAACGCGCTACCGACTTTACTGAGCACAGAGCTGTCAGAGGCATACTTCTAGGCGGGTGACATCACTCGTAAGACAATAGCTGGCAATAGCCAAGGTATGTGTTGCGAAGCGTCTAAAAGCATGTTCATCCGCAGAGGCAGCTGGAAACACACACACACACGGAAGGGCTGGGAGTCGAACCTACGCCTATCTACATGAACTCACTACAGTATGAAGCATTTACAGAACGCGCTACCGACTTTACTGAGCACAGCGCTGTCAGAGGCATACTTCTAGGCGGGTGACATCACTCGTAAGACAATAGCTGGCAATAGCCAAGGTATGTGTTGCGAAGCGTCTAAAAGCATGTTCATCTGCAGAGGCGGCTGGAAACACACACACACACACGGAAGGGCCAGGAGTCGAACCTACGCCTATCTACATGAACTCACTACAGTATGAAGCATTTACAGAACGCGCTACCGACTTTACTGAGCACAGCGCTGTCAGAGGCATACTTCTAGGCGGGTGACATCACTCGTAAGACAATAGCTGGCAATAGCCAAGGTATGTGTTGCGAAGCGTCTAAAAGCATGTTCATCTGCAGAGGCAGCTGGAAACACACACACACACACACACGGAAGGGACGGGAGTCGAACCTCGCCTATCTACATGAACTCACTACAGTATGTAGCATTTCCAGTAGATGCTACCGACTTTACTGAGCACAGCGCTGTCAGAGGCATACTTCTAGGTGGGTGACATCACTCGTAAGACAATAGCTGGCAATAGCCAAGGTATGTGTTGCGAAGCGTCTAAAAGCATGTTCATCCGCAGAGGCAGCTGGAAACACACACACACACACGGAAGGGCGGGAGTCGAACCTACGCCTATCTACATGAACTCACTACAGTATGAAGCATTTACAGAACGCGCTACCGAGTTTACTGAGCACAGCGCTGTCAGAGGCATACTTCTAGGTGGGTGACATCACTCGTAAGACAATAGCTGGCAATAGCCAAGGTATGTGTTGCGAAGCGTCTAAAAGCATGTTCATCTGCAGAGGCAGCTGGAAACACACACACACACACACGGAAGGGCTTGGAGTCGAACCTACGCCTATCTACATGAACTCACTACAGTATGAAGCATTTACAGAACGCGCTACCGACTTTACTGAGCACAGTGCTGTCAGAGGCATACTTCTAGGCGGGTGACATCACTCGTAAGACAATAGCTGGCAATAGCCAAGGTATGTGTTGCGAAGCATCTAAAAGCTAGTTCATCTGCAGAGGGAGCTGGAAACACACACACACACACACACACACACACACACAAGGGCCGAGAGTCGAACCTACGCCTACCTACATGAACTCACTACAGCATGAAGCATTTACAGAGCGGCTACGGGATTACTGAGCACAGCACTGTCAGGAGGCATACCCCTAGGTGGGTGGTATCATCTGCAGAGGCAATCGTCCGATAGGGAATGAAGACAGAGTCGCGCAGTCACGCGGCCTGTTACCATCCCAAGGTGGCGTACAGTAACTGCGTTAGTGCTGCAGTCGGGAATACCAAATAACTACTGATCAGTACATCACGACAGGAATACGGGATGCACCACATGACACTTTACCCTATGAGAGGGCATCCGGCGTGCAGGATGTAGGCAGCCAATGTGGCATGACAGCCACATATGTGTCACCTGGATGGTCACCATGGCTATGCAGGATGCCATTGGCCATGGCTACACACCTAGTAGCAGACATCTGTGATGATTGTCGTGTGTACCCCCAGCGGGTGTACTGGCCATGCCTCCCACACCTAGCGGTTGCAAAGGGGAGACAGACATGCTCACGGGGTATCAATGCAGTCGGGCGTGGTGTGCACTGTACTGTGTGTCTATCTACACAGCTGCTTACTGGGCATGCTCAGACACTTAGACTCGGCACAGAGCAGACATGCATACACATGGTGCGACAGCATGGGTGGCAGAATGTGGACCGTCGTGTGTTTTCAGGCACACAACAACAACCGGCCATGCCACAGGCGTGGCGTTGCGAAGGGATACAGGCATGCACCGGGTATTACTGCAGTCGGGCGGTGTGCACTGTACTGTGTGTCCATCTACACAACTGCTTACTGGGCATGCTCAGACAATTAGACTCGGCACAGAGCAGACATGCATACACATGGTGCGACGGCATAGGTGGCAGAATGTGGACCATCGTGTGTGTCGAGCCACACAACAGCAACCGGCCATGCCACAGGCGTGGCGTTGCGAAGGGATACAGGCATGCACCGGGGTATTACTGCAGTCGGGCGCGGTGTGCACTGTACTGTGTGTCCATCTACACAACTGCTTACTGGGCATGCTCAGACACTTAGACTCGGCACAGAGCAGACATGCATACACATGGTGCGACAGCATGGGTGGCAGAATGTGGACCGTCGTGTGTGTCCAGCCACACAACAGCAACCCGGCCATGCCACAGACGTGGCCGTTGCAGTGGGGAATATCCAGGTGCAATTAACCATGGGTAGGACTGCCCTACAGTTTGTTGCATGCTACAGACCACCCTCCCAAACCCAGGATACCTGCACAGCCGTCCTGAGGACACTGGTGAGTGTGCATGCTCTCACAACAGCACCGTATTGGGTGACATCAAGCACCCATACATAGACTGGGAACATTACCCATGACACAACACCCTCCACAGGTCGGGTGTTCATACCGTGACTGCTGTGAAACAGCCATGAACCATACCCACTAGGGGGCGTATACCAGTTCTGCCCATCACACATGGGAGGATATGCTCCACACAGGATGTACATCCCTCAATGGTGATGTCAGACCATATAGTGGATCCACTGGTAATCCACATCCTGCACCCAACACTGGCATGGGAGACCTAAGTGAGGACCTCTCCACAGCAAACCACACACATCATACGACCGGTGTGGTACCCTACAAGTCCTCCATGCCAGTGGTGAACACAGGCCGCACTGCCAACTCCCTTATGAATGCCTTCTCTGAGCACCCCCAGGGATGTCTGCACCAAGCGATCATGATAACATCAGGACCTTGTCCACCAAAGGTAGGCACATGGTTTGGTGGACCCCAGCCACTGACAAACTGTACATCAACAGTTGGAGCTAATACATGACAGAGCAATATCAGTACCAGGGAAGCCATCACCCATTCATACCGACGTCAACATATGGCCACACATACAATCATCCAAGGCCGCTTGTGGGAGTGGTACTGCAGAGGGCACATGAGACAAGCATAGGGCCTTCCTTAACTGTGGTAGGGACATGGGTGGGGCGCACAGTCATGGCGGAAATGATCCAGAATGGTACAGCGGTCACTGCACCCACAGACATTGTCAACAAACCAGTGGACATGTTCCATGCATACATCCACCCCCAAGAGGGACATATCCATCCACCAGAGTCTAGCCTCGAAACATCTCATATGCCCTGGGTGATCTGATATCTGTTAGGCGGTGAACACAGCACCAATGGGTCCCGATATTGTCCCTGGCTGTGTGCTACCCAACCTCATTGAGGCCCTCGCCCCACACATAAGGCCACTGTGTCATGTTAGCCTTACTACGGGCTGGGTCCCGCTGGATGGCATATGGCATCTGTGGTCCCACTATGCCAGGGTAGTGCTCTTATGGACTGTAGACATTCCCGCCCTATCAGCTTGACAAGCCTTGTCTGCAATGCTGTGGGGGGGTCCATACAGGTGCCCATGAATACAGACAGTGGTGTACAGCCAATACCGGAACATACCCACAACGACTTAGACAAGGGCAGATCCTGCCTCCCAAACCTGCTCATCCTGTCTGGAGCGGTCACCAAGGCCATTGATGGGGGTACGTCGGTTTGCACACACTACCATGACCTGGTGGGAGAGTTCAGAACACACTCCACATGGGACTCATGGAAAGGCTCCCCAGCGTACATGTGGGGACATATGTCGCATGATGGTTCTCAGAATGGTTGGAGGTCACACCACACAGGGTTTGTGTTCCTGGTGCCGTGTCAGACTCGAAGCTGGTCTCGAGTGGAGGCCCACAGGGCTCAGTCCTGGGCCCCCTGCCATTCGGCATTTGACCTTCCAATGTGCATGCAAACATAGGGGGATTGTGGCAGACAAGGTATGCAGATGACTGCACACCGACCACCATACCCAACACCCCATCTGACACGGACATCCACCTAGGGCGTCATAGACATGGATAACTGGTGCCAGAGCCATGGCCTGCTGCTACATGCCAGAGAAGGTGCAGACCTACCAGTGGGAAGGACATGTTTGCCCCGACGTAACATGTAGGTGGTAATCCATTCAACATGGTGGACGTGTTCATGGAAATGGGTAACACACCTGTCAGTAACCTCTGTCAACACACACAATGCCAATGTGGGTGGGAAGACATTCCACTGTGGCCACCTGGTCTGGAAGGAATCACATCCACATCACGGGTGTTCATTGTACCCCTGTACACATCACACACCAGAGCAATGATTGCGTACAATGGCACATGTGGGCTGTACCTAACCTGACACCTGCAGCACTCCGAAGGACCACAAACATTCCACAACGCGGGGATAAAGGTGCTGGGACATGTGTCACACGCTGCCCGACCAAGGGGACTCTGGCTGTATACCTTCCCAGCACGTCTGCTCTGTGGTGATCTGTGCCTGACATACACGGCCATGTCCAACCTGGGTGACATGGACATGTTCCACCTCCTAGGCTCCGGGCAAACACAGCCACAGAAGCAACTGTCAGACACCTCACCACAAAGATGACTAGGACGTGCTGGAGGAACAGGGCCAATGCCCAGAGACCCCCTACAACACGGAGAGGATTGCCAGCCCATGTGAAGCAGAGGCCCTGACTGCCTTTGTCCAGGAGTAATCATGACGTGTGGATGTGTGATCATAGGTATGCGCCAGGCATCATCTCTGTGTCAGTGCTGGACAGGGGACAGGAGACTGATGGATGTGGCATCCTCATCCTATGGGGTGTTAGCAGCCACACACAGTCTTGCTAGGTTTACACATGCCGTAGGGCACATAGCCTGGTATGTACATGTGCGCCTATGTACCTATGTAGGGGTCCATGCAAGTAGCGGGTACCTGTGCTATGCTGATATTGCCAGATGTGCCTGTGGGTACCCCATGACTACATGTGGGGAACTGATAACAGTGCTCCCAGTAGGCACATGCAAGTACACCATAATTGGCATACGGGTTAACTGAACCAACATGGTGCTACACATGTAACCACCACGCATACTGTGTACACAGAACAATGAATGCTGCACCTGCACTACATGGCATGTCTGCTGCATGATGTCAGTGCACGACCCACATCACATACGCACCTGTCACCTGCCATACACAACCACCACAACATACACATCGCATACTATGCAGACTCAGGTATCACATACACCTCTCACTATCTTGTCCACCCTGTGCATCAGAATATGTTTGCATAACTGTGCACCGATGGTGTAGCTCACGGTTCTGTGGCAGAGACTTCATCATATGCACAGGGTGATATGTGTGCCACAGGCATAGGCTGTACCAATGGATGACATCATGTGTGTGTGTAAGGGCCTGTGCATTTACTGGGCATGACTGTGCAGAATGCATGTGGATGTGGTGGAGCCCTACAGTTGTGTTTGCTGTGTGTGGGTATGTGTGTACACAGTTCAGTCATCTGTGATGCCTACACGGGGTATACTTGTCAGCCCCAGACTGTACAGTGCAGGTGGTACGGCTCACTGTGTCCGCCTGCGGCGATGTGACCCGTGCCTGCCTGGGGTCGCACGGGCACTACCGGGTGGAGGTATAGAGTGGCCACTCTCCGATGACACATGTCCGCTGGAAGCGTGTCCACGCGGGCCATCAGGGCCACGTCCACGTGGCCTGCTGTGTCCTGGTGTGGTTGGTGTAGTAGCAGCTGCACTGCTGCTGCTACCAGCACTGTGTGGGTGGGCATGGGAGGTGGCGCACGTTGACCTGCACTTGGTGGTGTTACTGGCCCGCCCGTGCCCTATGCCTCACCCCTACCAGGTGTTCCAGCACGGACAGCTCACGCTCACGGATGGCCATGCCTCGGTCGAGGATCCCAGCCATCTCACCCAATCTCCTATCCAGAACATCGGCAAGCTGCTGTTGGGCATTCGCCACTGACTGGATGTTCTCATTTAAGGAATGGATTGCGGACCTCTGCAGCCTCTGCCCTTCCTGGTTCTGCCATTCGGCACGTGCCTGCACCGCCATTACAGTCTGGAACATGCGTCTGGTTATACCAGCTGCTGCACCCTGTACGGCAGGTGTATGTCTAGCAGTGCTCCTCCTACGAGCAGCACCTGCCACATGCCTGTGTGGCACTCCACCAGTCATTACACTGGCAACATCGTGTGTACCCGCACCTTCTGCAGCCACCACACATTCCTGCTCGGTGCCAACAGACGCTGACTGTCCGTCATCTATGGGCAATGGTGTTGGGGTATGTGTCGGCATCTGAACCGTGTGCGGGGATGAAGGGGACGTAAGTGTGATGTTCTCCAATGGCACAGTGTCTGCCTGTGACGACCCTGCCTGTGCCTCATGCACATGGTCATCACCACTAGTATCTGTGGGGACACTAGCATCAGATGGACCACAGGAGGGGAACGCACCTACAGCACCTGTCAATGCAAAGACATACTGTAAGTTACATTACACACATGCAGACACACACACACACATGCGGACACACACACGGTGACACACACACGTGGACACACACACATGCAGACACATCATGCATGTGACATTGCAGCATTCCCACACCACAGCCCAGTGAATGCAGCCCAGACATTAATAGTGGCAGTATGCATACTGCCCTGGAGTGCACACTACAACAGGCAGGTGTCTTTTAGTAGGCATGCAGTACACACATTCATGGTAGTTTGCATGCATCACCGTGATACACCGTGTGGCCATGGGCCGGTTAACAGTACACATGGCTGCCGTCACTATGTCATGAACACCGCAAACATGTGCGGTATCATGTGGACATGTGACAATGGTGTCCCACCACATGCACCACATCACAACGGATGTCACAGTGCAGTGTTATGTGTACAGTCTACAGATACAATGCATGTGTAACAAGGATGTCTGTGCAGGTGTGGTTGGTGTGAGCTGTGTACATAGCTGTACAGTGGGGAGTACGGGCACTGTGCCACTGCATGGTAGCAGGACACAGGTATGTTTCTGTGCGATGCGTGACCTGGACACATTACATTGCCATGTCTGAAAGTCAGTTCAGCTGCTCAGCAGCACGTATATGGTGGACATTGGTGGCACCTCTAGTGGCTGCAGACAGGCATTCCATTTCACTGGTGTACCACATCGGATGTCCAGGGGGTCCACTACAGTGATGAGCCCACTATGTGTGGACAGGGTGCAACAGTGACTACCCACTGCGGATGTACTGTGTGGCAACATGCCTGTAGGTATCACCCATGGCCTTGTTTGTCTGGGTCATCGACAATTGTGTGTGATGGACATCGTGCACATGGCCCTGTGGTGGCCCATGTGACATACAACCGTACTAGTCTGAGGTGTCACATTCCCTAAGGCTATGCAGACATTGTGGATGTCTGCTATGTCGTGCATAGGTCATGTCATGGTGTGACAATGTTGCAGACAGACATCCACGTGCATGGGACATGTCATGTGCCATGTCTAGCGTGTGCACCCAATGCAGGGGCATAGGTCACAGTGGTAACACCTGTGCTCTGGCCAGATCACAGCTCACTATGTGGTACTGTGTGCATGCCGCAGAGGCATACCAATGCATACTACACATGCAGCCATTGTGGAACACCTACACCATTGTATGCATAGCTGACTGCACATATCACACCAATGGGTTATGTGGTGTCATGCCACTCTATACTAACGGTTGTATCTACTGTGCATGGGTGGTGTGTGTGTCGGGTGGTGCAACCTGTATACCGTGACTGGGGCACACCCAGGTGTGCATGTCATACCTGGACACATGGGGAATATCAATACACCGTATCATGCCTTTTACTAGCAACAGACTTACCTGCGACAGACCCTTGTCTGTGCGACACGCCAGACGTACCTGTATAGGGATGACACAAAGGTATACACATTATCCATTACTATCGCCACGGTAAGCACTGTGCATGTCACATCATGCACCTGTGTGTTAGCATGTGCTATGCACATGTCTGAAAACACAACATAGCATACTGTAGTATGCATCTTGTGTGGCCATATACCTGGCATGTGTTGCTATATTATGTGTTGTACTATGACACCCACTCCTACGTCACTTATCATACAAACATGCAACACTGACTTACCAGGCAGCTCCAAGCTCGTTGGTTGGGAGACACCCACCTCCACGATGGACGCGAGGGTTTCAGTGTGTTGTTCCATGGGTGTCCCCAGACTGGCCAGGAGCTCCTCCGTGTGTGTGAGTGGGGGCTGGGTTTGTGGACCACCACCTGTCCCACCTTGTTGTCTGGTGATTGCAGCGGCACGCTGTCTCGCATGCTGGATTAGGTCTGTGCAGTGCCTGCGGATCTGTTGATATGTGCGGTTGTGGCCGCTGAGGGTGTTCACCCTCCTGCGCATATCCTGCCACATCTCCTCCCGTTGTTGTGCCTGCAGTGGCACATGGCTAAACAAGATGTCGTAATTGTCATGTAGCAATGGTATTATGACCTCGTCTTCCTGTCGGCTAAAGGCAGGCAGCTGGGAACGTGGCATTATCTGTAAGACATAATGATGGTGACAGGTCACATTTACACTGGTGTGCTGGCATACTGCTGGAAATACATTGCTATGACATGTACAACATCTGCACAGTAATCTCTGCAAGGCATCATGGCAGTGACACAGCCGATGTGTTGCCGTCACACCATTGAGCAGTGGGTGTCATATCATATCTGTGTGTCACCTCATCACACTGTACACGCACCATGTTGATGTTAGCCTGCTGTAGACATGTGTACCTGGCTGCACCTGTGTCCATATCAGTTGGCACGGGTCCTCATGTGACAACGGTTCTACTGTTCACCTGGATGCTGTGTATATGTCACTAGACATCACGTACGTGGCCATTATGAACATCAGCGGTGGCACTGTACACATACACATGGACACCTGCACATGCATGTGTTGTGCCATGTACATCCACACAGCACTGTACGGGTGTTGGACAACTTGCCATGGCTCACCTGTGTTGCACATGTGATACACATGGGACAATGTGTAACCATGCCACATTAGCAGGAAAGGTCATGCATAGCATGTACACATGCACATTGTCCACAGTAACACACAGCACCTGTAACACCACAGGGTGCATCACTGCCACATTACTGCTGTGGATGGTTGATAGTGACAGTGCCTTTTGTCCATCGCACCATGTAGGACTGTGATAGCACATGCAGCCTTGCTGGGCAGGGCTGCATGGTATGGCAGGGTATGCCACATACATGGCACTGGGATGTGATCCACCTGGGGGGTAATGATATTGGCAGGGTGGCTGTCCATTCCATATGTCATTGCTATGTGTATATGGACATTACACATGTCTATCACCATGGTGTGGACACTGGCCTTATGCAAGGTAGGCTGCACGCTGCTTGGTGGGGGTTTGTCTGGTGCATGCAGGTATCGCACATCCATGCATACACTGTAACCCTGACAGGTGCTATGTGCTGCGATATTGATCAACACAGTGCTGTATGTGGCCACACACTGCTATCCCGTGCACATGGATGGTTGCCTGGACTGACGTGGGTACCACATATGTCTACATCCAGTGCCTGCTGCCACCCCCATGTCTGCTGGTGCACTGCACACCGCCATCCCTCCCTCTGGAAACGTGGTGTTGGGCACAGAATAGGTATCCATGTATGGGGACAGGGATGTTCACATAGCAGGGGCACTGATGGTATCGTCGATCTGACCATACACATATGATGCACCCCTCACACATACAACCCATTCATTATGTTGTTCACAACAGTGACACAGCTATACTGCTACACCGGAGACATTCACAGACGTACATACACAGATGCATGCACGTCCGTCTGTGGCATGGCCTGGACTATTGGTGTGGTTCGGCACATAACGTGTTGGAGTGCGGCTGGCGCAGACCTACTGTGCACATGTCTACACAGTAAGCCTGTTCTACAGTAGGCATCGGTGATGTGCTGTGCACATATCATATCTGCACATTTTGTTGGTGTCTGTCTATCTATGGGCCAGTGGTGGGACACACAGGGATATTGTTGAACATATCTGCATGCAACCCTGTACTGCTGTACCGCTAGCTTCTCAGGTGCTAATGTGTCATAGACATGCACACCATACCCGCACATGTGGTAGTGGGTTGCCACCCATACCCATCTCCTCTTGTGGGTTGCTATCATCCCACACCCTCTTTGCATTGTATGTTCAGGCTATGCACCTGTGTGGGGCTTGTGGGCATGCAATGCAGTACTATGTGCCTTTGCGCCCATCGCAGAACAAGTCACACAGGTACACTGGCGGCTGTACACTGCACAGCTTGATGTCAGCACATCACATGTTGTACACACGTAACACATCTCCTGTGGGACATGGTCAAATGTAAAGGCATGTCCATCAGTCACATGCCACTGCTACCCCTACATGATGGCTATGCAGGACATGTGGTGGTACAGCAACTGTCACATGTACACGAGCAATGCCCCCCTACCTGCATCACGTGGTACTGCCTGTGGGGCATGTGCATCTGCATCCATGCTATGGCCATAGATGACAGTTGTACATTGATATGTGCAACATACCTCATTGGGAGTTCTCATGTGCACATGTTCAACATGTCAACGCATTGTTTGTGTCTGTCAGTCAGTCATTGTTGTGCATGGTTTACATGGCAGCCATGGCGTACTGTGTGTGATTCCAAGTACGTCATTGGGCTACCAGCATTGTACATTATCACAGCACATTCCAGCCATCACGTAGCCATCCTAGATGACAGTGGGAGGTGTTCTGCCATGTGCACATATGTCACACAGTACGAGGGTGACTGACACACATTCTCAGGACAGGGTTCTGACTGCTGTGGATGTGTGTGATGCTGTTGACGACCATGACTGCGCCAGATGGTGTCATCTGGATGTGTAACATTCACAACACACACCTACCTTCACGTAGCAACACATCATCCACAACAATGGACATCCCTGCATGAACACTGTGTGCAGTATGTCTGTATGACCACTGCATGCACCACTGGTAGCCACCAGCATGGCTGCCAACAGCAGCAGTGTGTATCCTGTGTGAACATGGGTTACACCATTCACAACACACCTGTGTCAGATGGCCCTGTTGTGGGTCACAGTGCAGTTCCACACATCATGTAACAGTATGCATCATGCACCGGTATGTTGCGGACATGTGAATGGCTGTGCAAGTCAACATATGCACACATGACACATCACCTGGTACAACATGTCTGTCTTACCACATGCTATTGTGACCACCCTGTGATGACATTGTACAGGCTACGTGGACTGGGACATCTGATGGCTCAATGGTGTCTTCACCCTCTGGGTGTGTGTCTAGCCAGGTGTACAGTAGGCAGTGGTCTGCACACGGGGATACTGTACATTGGCCTACTCTGTCACTGCGACTGTTGACTATGGTCATACTGTACTTATGCAGGCATGTGGTATTTGTCCAGTGTGACAGTCGTGGTCAACCACAGTACTGTGGCACACATGACCTGCGGACATCTGCCTAGGGTGTAGGGCCCACATGTACATCTTCACATGCTATGCTGCCTCTGCAGCGGTGTCGCATGTCTGTCGCCAGCAGGGCTGTCACAGGCAGGCGCGGCATGCAGTGATGTGTGACAATGCTTGCACCCTCCACTGTGCTGTACACAAGCACTGCACACACAGTACGGCATGCATGACATTTATCTGCGGTGCCTGGGACCTGCCTCCATGCTCTACAGAGCACACCTGCCAGTCCAGATTGTACACAGATCATACCTCCCAGGCACATACCTGGACTGCAACACACACACGTGAGTGGATCCCACATCACACAGTGATTTACACACATACTATAGTTTTTTCCAAAACAAATGCATCATAGGTACTCCATGTTCAGATACCCATGTTTGTGACTGCTAGACACATTGTGACACGTGACGGTGAGTACACTGTACACCACAGGTTACATGCTGGCTGTGTTATCATACTGTACATTGCACCTCGGACAGTTGCTACTGCCATGTGCTGACAGCAACACGCACTTCCCTAGTATGGACTCCCATGTACCCACACATGCTTGGCCATGCACTACACATAGCTGGGTGACACATTTCAAAAGACATACCATACCTACACTACCCTCGGCATGCACCATACCTCCATGTGTCTGTGTGCTATACCTATGGACATCCCCCCTCTGGTTGATGAACATACATGCTTCGCGGCCCTGCTAGCCACGCCCTGGAAACACACCCATCGCAGCATACATGGTACATGTGCTCAACGGCCGGTACTACCGATGTCTGCTGACGGGGGTAGTTAATGGCATGGCACCCCGGCAGCCGGACAGTATACATGACTATGCTGAGACATATCACAGTGCACTTCCGCTACATGTACGCACTGGTAGGGACCATGCTATTCCACACAGAGACATGGTGGTACTGGCCTTTTCACAGACACCACGGTGGTATTCATGTTCCATGCACATGTGCTGTATGGGCGCATGTGCAGGCTGTTGCACGGTGGGTATGTTCAAATGTGTGTGGTGCATCACTTGACAGTCATAGTGGGTCCTCGTGGTCCATCACATACTCCACAGCTAGCTACCTACACATGACCGCCATACATTGCAGTGTGGGCCCTCACGCAGTGTGGTGGTATGTCTGTGTTGTTTGGCTACATCCACATTCAATGTAGCATACAACAGTCACCCAGGCATTGCCAACAGAGATGTTGTTGGCAACATGCCAGCCAATGGGATACCTACCGATAATACACACTCTCACTCACTACAGGGTTCCAATCCATAGATGGACATCGCATTGTCCCTGTGGACACATACATGGTACTGCCATGCACACGTTATGTCCTAGGACACTGTCCCAATGTCACCTCCAATCTCCCTAGCTGTTATATCCTGCCAACCTGGTTGTTATGTGTCTCTGCAGCAGCCCACTGAATTAACTGCTAGCCCATTCATGGGCGTTGTGTACCTTGACCACCGCACCGCATCTATCACACTACACATGGGTGGTAGTGCATTGCACGTGTGGGACTGCATTCGTACACCCATGACTGGACCATTCGGTATGGCACTGGGGCACATCCTCACATCCATGCTTCACACACTCATTGACGACCTCCAGGCCTTTACTGGCACCCTTGTTGGGCCTCTGTGTGCCACAGCACACCACATCCACATGCTGGCCACCTGTCATATCATTGCATGGGTGGTTGGTGTGGTACAGAGGGTAACAGATCAGACATTATCCCCACATTGCCCTTCAGCACCATTCCACATTCTGGTATTGGCAATGTACACATCCACCATCACATCATACCCTGTGTCTCAGGATGTTAGGCTATGTGACTCCTGGACAGGTCACACAGTGGTGCAAGCATATCATGCTACCTACGACATGTAAGGTACATGTGGCATTACACAGTCCTCAGTCATGTGGCCCCTCATGTTCACTGTTTGCTTACATACAAAACATGCTGTCACGGAGTAATGTCCATGCCTACATATCCCACATCTACATACCTGGCAGCATTCTAGCTCCACCAGCTCATACTGCTAACAACCATACAGGTGTCGGTGTGGCAGATATATCGTGTAGATGTCATTGTGTCAGATACATCACACATGGTGCATACACATCACCTTTGCATAGCGACCGTCATCCACTGGGTATCACATGGATACTGTCCCTATACATGCATATCACATTGTACATGGTTGCTGTACACACACATGCCCCACATGGTGCTGTGGTTGCCATATTCTACTGTGGCGTGGGTACACATCTGCAGGGCCACACATATCTGGACTATGTGTGTTGCTGGGACATTGGTAGCCTTTGTACTTGTGCCATACACACATCTACACATGGGCAGGGTTACAATAACACATTTGTGGTGTACCTTCCACAATGGCTACAACTTTACATGTCATGGTATAGTCATGCCGTGATGTATACCAGGCTCAGACAGTTTACATATGCAGATGACAGACGGGGAACACATCTGTACTCATCTGCGTACCACTTACACAGGGGTGTCATCTACTCTGCCATGGGCCATGTCCTCCGCATTACTGATGCATGTAGTACTCCTACATGGCGTTTGCAGTGGGCGGAGTGACTGAAGCACTCCTGCATATGTGCACACATGCCACATTGCTTAGCCTGGGCTTCTGTGTTACCTCCGCAGACTAGACACACACCATGCTGTAGAACATAGGTCCTGTGCACATCCCACAGGGACACACTGTGACACTGGTCATGTGATAGCTCCCTTGCTGATAGGGTGACACATACACATGGGACCACCACAGCGGCAGTACTGTGTAGACATGCAGTTGACATCCACCTTTGCTGTTCAGTGGACACTACCATGGGGGGGGTGACACTACTGTGTACATTGCACATGTGTTTACACATGGACCTGCCAGACGTCATTGTTGCACACATTGCACCTGATACAGATCGTTTGGACATGGTTACTTGCTGTTCCTTCCATTTCGGGTGGCTATTCTGCTACTACTCTGTCCCATATGTGCAGGCCATACATATCCTGTTAATGTACATAACACTAGGCCATACCTCCATCATGCATGCTATGCCTGTGATACTGTGTATAATGTCTGAACATATCCATCATGATAGCTTTACATTACACATACTTGACATAGTCACCCCTACTGCGAGGCATACGTGCACGTCGTGCACACATTACGTATGACATCGACGATATCTGCCCATACAAATGTGTGTTGAGACACTATACATACATGTCCTATCCCCTGCTGTGGCACTTCATTGTTGGACATCCACTGCCAGCATCAGCGTGGATGGTGGCATTGTTCTGTGTTTTAAATCCCTATGGCAGCCCTTGGGTTATCCCGGCTGTGTACATGATGTCCCACTGCTGTGCACACGGTGTCCACAGTCGTTGGTATGCTCAGCGGGTTAGCACTACATAACCACCTTTCACCACTCTCTGCTTTATGGACAGGTATCTTTACTTACAAACACCATTCACATACAGTGCAGATTCGTCATACATATCGTGCGTTACACACCAGTACATCTCGTGGGTTCTACATACCTTTCCTGTGTTGCTTCCCCTATTCCGTTAGAATCTCGCTAGTAACAAGTGAACGGCTCGTGTGGGAATAAAGTCTTTGTTCGGTATGAACATACAGTTTGAATATCCTGGAAGTCTTCCTTATATCCGTCGTCACCTGCGGCATGTGGGTTCATCACACCAATAGCTGTTCCTTGGTGTGTACTTATGCGCATATCACCTGTGCATCTCCTCCATTAAATGCAGCGTCGGAACTAGGGCATGGTTCATTCCTCCTCTGGGCGTTGGTTATTTGCACTTCCTTCGTGGGGATGGTATGTATTGTGTTATGTTATGTGTGGCTGCATCCGCTATGTGTGGCGTCAGGTACATTTTGCTGTGGTGTTAGCCGTGGATTGTGTTTGTTGGGTATGGTATTATGTTCGACATGTGGGTGTCCGTGTCCTGGCGGCGTCTGTCGATGGCGTTTTGCATTCTGATGTGTAACATAGCTCTTGTATTCCTGTACACAACGGATGCAGGTATGCATCCGCTGCTGATAGTGTTTCCCACGCGAGATGTTGCGGGTATGCCGCTGTCATTGACTGCCTGTATGATTTTGCTGCTATTTCGGCTTGTATCCCTTTGATATGTGCGATGGGGTATATCGGTGGCTGTGGGTGACGGGTACGGGTTGTGGGCCTTGCATTTGTACATACACGGTATGCTTGTGTGTGTGCTCCATCCCTGCCTGGGGAGCTGCAAGTTACCTGTGTGTTGTTCTCGGAGTGTAGGTTTTGTTGATGTCGTCTGGTGTCGGTACCGCCTGCTTGTGTGCTTCCTGCATGTATTCCTCCATCACATCGGTAGTATATCTGCAGCTGTTCATACGTGCCGACTATCCCTTGGCATTTTGTCATGGATATTTATGGTCATTGTGGTCCTGTACTTGGGATGGCCTGTATGCTACCGGTTGCCACCTATTCGGGTGGTGATTGCTTGTTTAACACTCGTAGAACACACAGCGGTGTTTACGGGATGATACGTGTCCACGATTGGTGCCGGGGTAGCACATGCATATTTCCGCGGTACATAACTATTGCTGCGTAACGTTGCCGATGTATCGTGTTGAAATTAACATATTGGCGCCATACATATGGTCATGGTTTGTACATGCGTCCTTTGCATCTCATGTTGGCTATACTCCTGTGGTACATTCTGGGACATTTTCGCTTTGCATCGTTTTACGTCACCACGCACCTAGCCAGTGAGGAGCTCTCAGTACTACTTTGTGGGTACTGCTGTACATATGCCTGTGGTTCCTATACTGTATGCCTACACATGTTATTCCACTCCGCCTGTCACATGTCACCTACATACACATTTTACAGTGGCACACACATTACACTCGCACAGCGGAACACACGACACCCTCACCTCACACATACACATACTGCCGCTTTCGCAGGGATGGTTGCACACAGTACCTACGTTGACCACATCGCCGGTGACGGTGTCTACCTCTGCCCTCATATCCTAAGAATATTACCCGCACATGTCCTGTTACTGTATCGTGTCCTGGCGATCATCCCGACTCGCGAATATGCATTTAGGTGGGTTGACCTTTCCATGGGTGGCATTCCCTGCTCTGTCCACCCTCCCGGATAGTCGGGTTGGTGTTCACTATGTTTACTATGTAGAGATTTCGCGTCTTACTTCTCTGTAACCTTGCGTCCCTGTGATTCCCTGTTTAACCTGTTGTACATTATATCTGTGTATGTGTACATATATTTCTACGTGTGTAATGATATCTATCTCCATATCTGTGTATGCACATATGTACATATGTAGACACCTTGCGCCGAACGTGGCAGCATACGGCTATGCCGTCTGCTGTCGGACCCACGTGCGGTTGAGGTGTTGGCGTTCCATGCTCCGCTGGCTGTTGGGTGTGCAGTGTTTGGGTGCTACCTATGTTGGAGTCACACATGGGACCGCCCATACAGTACACATTATGGGTGGCCATGTTTGTGTGCCGTCCATTTCACTGTGTGTGCAGGTAGGGAGGTGTCAGTCCATGGGGCCTACGCTATCAGAGTATGTGCTATACGTTCCCTCTTTGCCAAGGCATAGGCATATTGGGTATGCCTCCGTCTGCCTACTGGGGCTGGCACAGTGTGTTCATGGTGCTGAACAACCTGTGCCTGTGCTTGCCTTGGCAGTTGTGGCGGGCTTGGTGGCCCTACACCATTATGTCCCTGCAGCAACTGTTTCCGCAGGATCATATTATGTAGCATAGCACATACTATGAATATGTGGGCACATGTGCCTGGAGAGTACTGCAAGGCTCCACCGGATGTATCCAAGCACCGGAACCGTGATTTCAACATCCCAAACACACGCTCTATGATTATTCTGGTTTGTGCGTGTGCCTCATTATGGCGTTCTTGCATGTGTGTGTGTGCATTTCTGATGGGTGTCATCATCCACGGCTCCAGTGCGTAGCCAGCATCCCCCACAAGGTGACCTTGTGTGATGTCCCCCCTGGTGAATACCTGATACAGCTGTGAGGCATGCCAGATATGGGAGTCGTGGTAGCTTCCAGGGCTGCCAGCACACACATCCATGATAATGCCCTGCGCATTGCACACGACCTGGCAATTGATGGAGGGGAATCCCTTGCGGTTTATGTAGCGTTTACCCTGCTCCCCGGGTGGTGACTTGATTTCTATGTGCGTACAGTCTATCGCACCCAGTACCTCCGGGTATTGTGCCACACGGTGGAAGTGGCGCATATTGCTAGCCAACTCCTCCTGAGATCTGGGGAAGTATATATACTCATGGGCATGTCGTAACATGGCATCCAGAAACTGGTGTAGTACCCTGGATGCTGATGCCTGTGAGATGCCCATTATATCCCTGGTTGGCCTTTGAAAGGTACCTGTTGCCAGTATTCGCAAGCTTACACATACCTTTGTGTCCACTGGGATGAGCTCCCCTCTGTTGTCTCTTGTTCTCAGGCGTGGCCGGCACAGCTCCGCTATTTGCTGTAATGTGTCCCTGTCCACCTTGTAACGCTCTACTATTTCCAGGTCTTGCAGCCCCTGGTAGGTCACCCTTGGTCTGAACACTCTCCTTCTCCTCTGAGGCCTACGGTAGTTGTCGGCACCCTCCTCCGCAACTCCGTCTGTCTCTAACACATGCCGATGCATCACGGCCACGGCAGCACCCAACATATACATTTTAAAAGTTCCCCGTGTGTTTACACCCTAAGGTGCAGCGTTTGGGAATATGCGCTGTGTGTTGTGTGCATTCACACTTTATAGTGTTGTGCTGTACACCCGGTGATGTCATTGGGTGTGTCTGTGCGGCCGTATCTGTGGGTTATCTTCCGTGTTTTACCGTTGGCACTGCAACGCTGTTGCCTTTGGTGTTACATTACACTTGCCTGCATTGGTTTAGCTTTACACCTTACCTTACTGTTTCTGCACGTTGCACCTACTATTTCCTGGAGTGCATCTTGCAGGCACATGGCATCTCATGCATTTTGTCTGCCGCCGCTGTTATGCTACCTCTCTACTTGGCTGTGCTGTATCGGTTCTTCGCTCTTTGCAATTCTGCTACATCCCCTACTTTCTTTGCATTCATATGCCTCCCCTTTCCCGTTTTGAGGGATTCTGCATGCAGAGTTGTCAGCTGCCGCCGATTGCCCTTCGTGGGTTGATTGGTGTTGATTGCTCATTACAACTCCAATTATACTGCTTCCGCATTTCCTCATATTCTCCGCATCACCTTCCTGTATCCGTGGTTGTTGACGGGGTGGCCGTCACATGACTGGGTTGGGGAACGTAGTCTTCCTCGTGCACATGCATCTGTGCGCGCATTGTGTACTCTCAGCGCATCTATTTCCTCACACGCCGGTCCTGATGCTGTGATGTGCATTGTACAGCCCATGTTTGCTGGGCTCCAATGTGCTTCCTCCTACAGTGGCACACCCCTCTGCGATTGACATGTATTCCCTCTAGGCCACTCCTCGGTGTATTACCGCTGCGCCGTTTGGTGCAGCCTTACGCCAGCGGGGGTTTTGCGATTCACTATTAACTGCCTCATTTGCATGGCATTGACTACTAATACATGGTTACGGTGCCGGACACCGCCGCCACTCCTTGGCAACCCTTGGGCTGTGGTTGTGGCTTTCCATGCATACTATGGTCTATTGTGGCTGTGATGCTGATGTGTCTTATACTGCTCTTTTATGACATTGTCATATTATTTCATTGTTCCTCACCTTCCGCGGACATGTCCTGGGGTTCTGCTGTGGTTTTTGCGTACATAACATTTATGTCGTTATTTACATTTTCTGCATGTTTTCTTTTGACATTCTCGGTGTCTTTCCCCATTGCCATGTTGCACCAGTATGACACCTGACGTTGGCAGCCTTCCGTTACTCCTATGTCATGTTTGGATATATGTAAACCGTTTTTTTTTGGTTTACATTGCCGTGCTGTTATGCTACGCCTGCGCCACTTTGTGAATCGCTACTTGCCTTCATTTGCATGGTGCAACACCGCACATGGGGTGTTTAACATACCTACGCCGGAGGCGGCGCAACTCAGGTGTACGCCGGTGGTGCACGTGGGATTGGATCATACCTGAATCGCTCGGCGGCCATGTCTGGCGTTGTGGCGCCTACGCCATGCGTGCGCCTGGCGCAAGGTTCATGAATCCCGGGGATGATTTCTAACACTTGTTTTTATACATTCTTCAAATCTTGTACAGACTTGCAAATACAGGTCTTCCCATTAATACTGAATTTATTTATTTTTTTCATATAGGATAATCTATATACTCTCCATAGTCACACTTCTTTCAGTTCCTTTAATAGATTTTTGTGTTTTGCTTACTGTTTTTTTACTAAAATACATTCCCAATACTGAAATTTTATTCATTATCAATTGAATTCCACCTATTTTTATCTTATCCACCAAACCTTTGCTTTTCTCCTTATTTAATGTGTTACATGTTTCTTTTAAACAATCTACCATGCAAAATATGACTTCTTTCTTCCATAAATTATTTTTATAGCTTCATAGATTAGTACTAGGCTAATTGTCCTTGTGGGCCATTTTAAGCTTAGCCAATTACCCCATGTGGGAATCAAACCCTGCACTTTGTATATTTAAGGTAACCACCTTAACCATTTTATGATATTTGTTAAGCTGAGAAGGGCAGTTGTGGCACTGTGATTTGGGTGGAAGCCATGATAAGTATTAGACAGGTTACTGGATAATAGATACTTTAAAAGTTGGTTGTAGACACATGTTTCTAATATTTTGGAAAGGGGTGGTAAGATAGCAATGGGTCTATAATTAGTGAATTCAGATGAGTTACCACCTTTGTGCAGTAGGATGATATAAGAACTTTTCCAGCTTGATGGAACATAGTGTTCTAAGATAGAGTGATGGATAATGACTGGATAGTTGATAGCATTTGCTGCAATTTTTAGAAATTCTATAGGGAGTTTATCAGTAGCCAAGATAGTCGGTTTGAGTTTTGAGAGTATTTTTGTAGTGTCTTTTGGAATGGAGTTAATATATGAAGTAGTTGAATGGTTGGTCCTAGAAGGTGAATGAATGGAACTAGTAAAGAAAGTGTTAAATTCTGTATAAATGTTATCTAGTTAACAATTAATTAACAATTAGTTAATTTTTAGTTAACAATGTTAACTAGTTTTAATAGCTTCTGGTCATTCTTTTTCTTCTTCACTGACCACCTCATAATATGTGCTGTGTCTCATGTCTAGATCATCTCTAACCACATCTTTTTCTATCCAATTTCCCCCTTACAAACCCTTCCTCAGCTTACTATGAGACACTACATGTCTACACTACAAAAAAGAATTACATCAGGTGATTGTATAATACAAATGCCAGCTATAATAGCACAGAATGTAATTGCTGGTGTATTGTAAGTCTTGTATATTTTTTGTATATGTTTTGTATAATCTCTGCATCTGGAGGTTTTCTGCCTAGACCTCCACTGAAAATGGGTCCTATCCCAGTTGAACTTTCCTGGTAAACAAATGTAAAATAAAAATAAAATAAATAAATGTTATAGATAATATTTAAAGAAGATGAGGAGGGGGTTGATGAGTGTCCAGGCTGAAAAAGTTTGTTAATAACAGTCCAGAATTTCTTGGGATCATCATTATGCTTTTGTTGTAATATGAAGTAATTTTTTTTTAATCAAGTTTGACTTGAGACTTGGTTTTGTTGCGAAGCTGATTGTATTGATCAAGCTTTTTTTTTTTGGTTTTTGGTGGAATGCCAGGTAGACCAGGCTTTGTCTCTTTGTTTGTCAAAATGTCTTGTATCTTTTGTTAACCAAGGGGTATAGTTAGTTTTGACTTTAGTAGTTTCAGGAGGTGCTATCGTGTTGAAAATATCTAGAACTGTGGAACTGAAGTATTGAATTTAGCATCGAGAGGGAGAGCTTTGAGTGGAGACCAATCACAGAGTTGTAATAGAGTGATAAAAGTGTTGTTATTGAAGTTCTTTTTGCTGCAAGTTTGATGGAAAAAGTTTTTTCCTGGGGGATAATATGAAGTCTAACTAAATTGCTTGGGAGATGATCACTGAGAGTATTAGGGAGGCATCGTGACTGAAAAGCAGAGGTAGGTTTGTTTGTAAGGATCCAATCTAAAATGGATTGTTTATTGGTAGTTTTGTCAGATCTAGTTATGGACTGGATTAATTGGGAAAAAAACATGAAGATTGATGAAATTAGAGGAGTTATCAAAGTTATAGGAGCACCAGTTAGAGTTGAAGTCACCCATTATAATGGTTTCTTGTGAGAAGATAACTGAAATCCAGTGAAGTATATTCTCAATTGTTCAGAGAAGATTTATTATTCATAACAATAGATGTCATTGATTTGTTTGGATGCATTCCTTTTAATGAGGGGATGGATATGTTTGAGCAGATGGTATTTGGTGATGAAAAATTGAGGCTGGAAGACAAGATTGCTAGCGTGACACTTATGGACACAGTCTTAAAATACAACTATATTATGTTTCATGGTGAATACCATCAACAAAAGACAGGTGTAGCTATGGGGGCAGTGTGTGCCCCCACATTTGCAAATATTGTTCTAGCCAAATGGGAGGAACAATACATTGTCAACTGTAGGTTTAAAGAATGTTGGATAAAATACTACAGATTTTTAGATGATATAGTTATTTTATGGAGAGAGTGTCAAGAAAAATTTCTAGAATTTATGGAATACATCAACCAAACCACTACATTTTTGAAATTTACACACACTATAAGTATGGATTCATTGAAATACCTAGATATAGAAATATATAAAGAAAATGGGAAATTTGAGAGTAAGGTTTTTAGAAAAGACACATCATTGAATTCATTCTTACATTATGACAGTGCCCACCCCCTTTATAGTAAGAAAAACATAGTAAAAGGACAATTTGTAAGGGGTTCCAGGATGACGTCGAGTGATATGGATTTTCAAGAAGAATGTAGGATTTTAAATAATATGTTTTTAGAACGTGGATACCCCACCGACTTTATAGAGAATTTAAGGAAGGAAGTGGAGATAGGTAGGCTGGGTAGATTTAGACCAATTTTGGAAAGAGGGAGAGACACTAAGGTGGAAATGGATACACATACTTGTTCTAATAGGAACAATAAAAATGAACAAGTTAATTTTACTAGAAGTTTAATAGTTGAGTATAACCATTCCAATTTTAAGTTGAGAGAAATTTTTAAAAAGGAATGGAGCAAATTTAGCTCTTTAACGGACATTGAAGAAATAACTACAATGGAACCAAAAATGGTGTACAAAAACCCACCAAATTTAGGCAAGATTTTGGAAAAAAGTAATGTAATAACAAGAACAGGAAACAAAGGGAGGAAAGGGACATTTAGATGTGGGAGATGCACACAGTGCCCACATATTATTAATAAAGAAACAATCTATATTGAAAGTAGAAAAAGATGGCTCAAAAGTTATAAGTTTTATAATTGTGAAAGTAAAGGGGTAGTTTATATTGCTATTTGCCAGAAATGTCAGTCATTTTATGTGGGGAAAACGGAACGATGTTTAAAAAGAAGAATTTACGAACATAATTATGACATTCTGAAAGCCAAGAACACAAACGCTTTATATAAACACTCCACTATTTGTCCTGAATACAAGTTCCAATTTTTTGTTCTTGACCAAATTTTGCCAAATATTAGGGGTGGGTTATGGGAAGAAATCTTGGAAAGTAAGGAATTATGGTGGCAGATCAATTTAGATTCTAATTCCAAACCAGGAATGAATGATTTCTTAACCATAACTCCCTTACTTAAAATAAGAGCTAACAAGCTCTAGTAGTAAAATAATACATTTTTTTCAAAGGACACTAGAGGGCACTATTGTATAACATATGCCAGTCCCTTAGCTTAATGAATGAAATGATAAAAGTTTTTTAAAAGAAGTTTTTTAGAAAGAAGTATTTTTATACATAAAATGAGTTTTTAACAAACAGTTTTTTAATGTATGTATTGATAATTATTTATTTATCTATTGAATATTTATATTTATATTGTACATATTTATAAATGAACATGATGACAGTTTTTAAATGAGAGCAAAGAATTTACGTATTTTAAAGAATTCTGCACTTTTCACAGATGGGTATTAATATTCATGAGCGTGTGCAATTTGATAGGTTAGTTTGAATTAACAGAGAAAGGTCTATGGACAATTGTTATAATTAAAATAAGCTGATTTACTATTTAATGAATGGAATTAACTATGGAGATTTGTCTGATGAAGTCCTATTGTGAAGGACGAAAACGCATACTGAACTGTTACTGAAGAGCGTTAATACAAGTTGGCGTTTGCTTTTGTTTTCACCTGTTTTTAAACTATTTGTGGAATAAACTGCATGGACTGAGTATCAACGTTTCCTGGCACTTATTCTACAGTATATTCTCAATTGTGTTAGAATTATTGCCTGGAGGAATATAGATAGTGATTATAGTTATGTTTTTATTGTTGTAATTTTTAGCTTGGTTAACTCGTTACATCTGAGTGGCACCTCCAGGTACATCTGCAGTTAACTCCTACTGATGCCTCTAGGCATCAAATATTGCTTGCTCATATTTGCATCAATAATCCTAAAACCATGCTATGTACAACGTTTTAAAATATTTCATCTTAAACGTACACAATGGCAAACTCAACTGCATTAATATTTATCTCTGTCTATTGCAGGTAAGGAGATATTGACTGTTGTTTTTATTATATTAATTTATATGGATATAATTTTCACATTCTTCTAAATATCTCAAGAACCAAGTAACACAGACATAACTCCTTACCCTCTTATGAAAGTTCTCAGCCAGATGAATAAAATGCTGCTGTCAGTATGTATGTTACTTGAGTGGTTGCTGAGATATTGTAAGTTGTTTACAAAATTTTACAAACTTAATAGTTACTGACTTATAAAATTAGTTTAAGACCTAAAGCCTGAAGAATACTACCACAATAAAAATAGTATGTACTGAAGGGACTGCAATTTATAATCCTTTCATAGTCCCTATGGTTCCAGAGATAAGAACATCTGTTTGAAATGTGAGGAGATAATTTGATTCTTTCAAAAGGCTTAGGCTCTACCCATTGGAATTTACAGTGCAAACTTCCTGAGCTCCATTGGAGTGAATTAGTTAATAGAATTTCAGCATTACTGAATTGAGGGAGGTTTGGGTGTATAAGCTCTAGATGTAGGTTTTGCTTGTACATTATGGCTCCCTCACAATCCTGTCTGTTTTTTTCTGTCAAAACAGTATATATTATAGACTGGAGGTACAATATCGTTGTTCTTTATTTCAGGTTTTAGCCAGTTTTCAGTAAGTATGGTGATATCAGGGGAGTATAGGGACAGGCATGTGTGAAGATCATGGATTTTATTCAATATGCATATTGAGTAGAAGGAGGTTAGAGGATTTTAGGAGAGATGTGTACAGCAGTGTTTGAGAGGGTGGTAGTAGGAACTGGATGTTGATAAGTAAGACTGGAGCCAGGGTTATGGTGGATGTCTCCACTTGGATTGACAAGTGAAGTGCACCAAAAAAAAAATCATTACTGAACTTGGTTAGACGTTTATTGAGTATATGAAGTGAATGTAATTTAAAGAGAGATAAAATGCATTTGTATGGAAAGTAACACATATAGGTTTAGTTATAGAGCTGAGAAGCAATGTAATAGTTTATGTGGAGAGTCAGAAATGTTAGTGGGTCTGGTGTGATATTGAAGGAGTTGATGTTGTGTAGGTTATTTTGATAAGATGTAAGGTGATGGAAATGTATGAGGAGGGTTAAGGTAATAGTACGAAAGCATATACTTTTCAGATGCAAAATGTGAGGAGAGGTAGCCATGGTAAGGATGTAGTAAGATGGTATGAGATAGAGAATGTAAAGATGATGAGAGATAGGACAGAAGGAAAAGATAAAATCTGCAGGCAGGGAGGTAGAGAAAGGGACTGACATAAGAAATTAGTAGTTAAAAGGAATTATGGAAATATAGTGAGATGAAAGTGTAGAGATTCAGGGAGGGGAAGAGTTATAGAAAGTCTATAAAAGTAGGATATATGTTTGAGAGAACATGCATGTAGGAAAAGTAGCAGGGATAAGGTAAGAATGGAAGAACAGATAGATAAAGGAGAGCTAGGATAAGAGGATTACAGAAGAAGGGAGTTATGATGTACGACAGTATGGAAGAAGAGCTGTTGAGAATTTGTTAAGAGGGTAAATCAGCTTGTGAAGGATGTAGTTCTGTATGATTGGTGAGCAGATAATTAATGGGAGAGGCTAGAGTTAAATGTGGGCATAGAGGGGGCAAGTGAGATTAAGGGGCAGGGTAGGGGAGCAGATAGAGCCTGAGCGTAGTGAGGGAAAATGGAGTGGGTTGCACTGAGCCTGGACAGAGACAGCAACAACAATAACAATTAGTGAATCATCAAGAATTTGCAGGTAAAAGCAGGGTTGCTATGAAGAAAACATAGCAAAGTAAACTAATGTGAGGATACAGTGGGAAGGACTATAGGATAAAGCCAATTCTATTGGGCAAATAAAAGGAATCAAATATGATTTATAATGGAAGTAACTCAACAGGCTGGGTGGGGAAGAGGAAGTAGAGTAACAGTAATTGTACAGGAGTTTGGTTTGGTGGTGTGAGATTAGTAGCAAATTAAGATATTAAAAGGATATGCATACAAGGTAAAAAAAATGTTCTGTTGGAATGCCTGTACTAGTTTGTTTTGCAGTTCAGTTCAGGAGCTGGAAATAGAGCTGACAGTTTGGCAGGTCTGATGTTAAGGTAAAAAAGATCTTCTGTTGAAACGCCGCTACTAGTTTGTTTTGCAGTTCAATTCAGGAGCTGGAAATGCAGCTGACAGTTCAGCAGGTCTGATGTCAGGGTAAAAAAGATGTTCTGTTGGAACACTGTTTTGCGATCAATTCAGAAGCTGGGAAAACAGCTGACAGTTCACCAGGTCTGATGTCAGGGTAAAAAAGATCTTCTGTTGGAACACCAGTACTAGTTTGTTTTACAGTTCAATTCTGCAGCTGGAAATACACCTGATAGTTCGGCAGGTTTGATGTCCTTTGAGTTAAACACCACAGGTTCAAAATAAACAAAATAATTCACCAGGATCACTGGAAGAAGGAGAAAGCTGCAGGGAAGGGAAAATATATCTATATATTTTATCTTATTTTCACCTTTTTGCAAATACATTTGATTATTTCACTAAACAATTCCATATAAGAAAAAAATCTGTTTAACCATTCATTTAAAACATATAACAGGTATTTTTTTTTCTGCCATTCCATTATTTTTTTTTATATATTTCACAGCCCATTCCATCTGCACCTGCTGCTGAATCTATACCGACTTGTCCAAGGACTTTATCTAAATCATGCATAGTAATCTCATTCTCAGTTTCCTTATTTACTTGATCTGAAAAACGTTTTACTTTCCATATTGTATTGCATTCTTTTTTTCTTTAAACATTTCTTCCACACAATGAACTACAAATTGTATTATCTGTTTTTGATATCTTACTGTCTCTCTTGCTTTATTCATTATTCCTGTTACTACTTTACTATCTTCTTTCACAATCGTACCCAAATATGCTGACACTTCTTTTTTTCCTTGTATTAAATAGCTTTGTTTATATAACAAATTACTGATTTATTTCCATAATTTGTTTCATATAACTCTTTTTCTTTATCATTATACTTTCTCATTCTTTTCTAGCTTTTCAAAAGAATTTCTATATATTTTTTCACATATTTATGTTTCTATTCTTCTGCTTTCTCTCCGCCATTAAAAAAACTTATGTTTGTTTTTAAATGCAATTCACCATTCCAACAAATTGGCATAACATTATTTCATAGTAATATGATCTCTCCATAATTGTATGGTGTCTACTTTTCCTTTTTCATTCCATTTTTTGTCATGCATTCTTTTTATTTTTCTCTCTTTATAAGTTCTTTATTTTCATTTATCTCAAACCTATTGATAAATGATCTGTAATTACACTTACTACTTCTTCCTCTTCTGCTAATTCCTTCAGATCTAAAATAATCAATTTCTGATTAAAGAATACCTCTTATCTAGAATATTCTATTCCAAATACCCATTGTACCACATTTCATAACTTCAGCCATATTTCTTATATCATTTCATTTTTCTTTATGCCTCTTAAATCACAATAAACTATCTTATTATAATATTCATATTCACTACTACATAATCCAATTATTGTTGCAATAAAATCTCTTTGCATCTACCATATGCATATATATATATATATATATATATATATATATATATATATATATATATATACATATAAAGCTGCAGTTCTACACATTTTTCTTGCCATCTCACATCAATAATGATTAATCTTCCCATTTTTACTAGTGTTTCATCTAATATTTTTAGTATTCTTCTACATAATACTGCTATTCCTGAACAATATTCATTTCCCAACTTCAATATTATATTTCTATCCCATATATTTTGCATTTAAAATCTTTTATATTTATTAAAAATTGTGTGTTTTTTAACACAATTGTATCTATGTCATATTTATTACACCATTCTAAAATCTCTATTTTCTTACTAAGATTTAATACTATTTACATACATTAGAATTCATAAATTATTATTCTCCTTTTTCCTTAATTTATGAGAATTGTTTACCATTTTCAATTTGCATTTCCCATTATCCATTTCCTTTCTTTTTTTCTTATAAATTAATTTCTTTAAACTTCATTTTCTTATTTTTCACTCTTTTTCCAATGTAATTAATTTTTCTTTTTGCTATTTTCCAGTTTATATCCTCTTCCTCACTAATTTCTTCTCTTTTTCTATCTCCTCTCTACCTTTTTCTTTTCCAGATTATCTTCAATTTCAATTTCTAATTCTTTTTCACTTTGTTCTATATACTTTTCTGTTTCTTACTAGCATTAACCTCTTTTTTCAGTCCTTCCATAAATGCCCAGTTTGTTTACATTTCTAACATTCTAGTTCACATTTTTGCATCATGTCATGTTTTCCCACATATATAACATTTTCTTATCACAATTATTCACAAAATTTCATTATTTCCCCACAAAAAATGCATTTTTGTCTGTCTCCAATATTTTACAACATCCCTATTATCATCAACATTTATGACACTTAAAATGTGTACAGTCTTTTCTATTTCCATTTTTCAGAACAGCATTACAATCTGATCACCCAGTCCACAAACCTCTGTTGTCATAAACTTTTGAAATGCCTATTTACAATCATGTAAAATGTCTTTTTTAAAGTCTCTCTTTCTACTTCTGTCTGAAATTGTATATGGACTATTTTTTGTTTCATGAGAAAAGGCTTTTACTACATAATTTTTCCAGTTTGTCTCTTTTCATAACAGTCTCTGAAATATTTTCACAAAAGGTCAATTTGTTTATCAACATAAAACTTCTTACCTCTTGCACTTTGGTACCGAAAGGTAAAAATATAGTGTCCCATACTGAGTATCTGTTCTAGTCAATATTCTTGTTACTTTGTATTCTCACCATGTACTTGCTGTGTAGGCCATCAACTCTTTTTTGTTTATTTTTCATTTACTCCCGACTGTCTCTGCATAGATCTTCTTCTTCAATGCAGTATCCCCTTATGTAATTTCTTCCATGTCTTCATTCTGTATTTTATCAATTATTTCTCCCCATGATACATCTCCTCCATTTTCCTGTGTGCTCTGTAGCAACATGTCTTGCAATAGGAGGCAGTAAGGTTGCAGTAAAAATAATCCATATAAGCTCAATACATTCCATGACATTTGTGATATCACCCCCTCAATTGTTTCATTCAGTAACCTCTAAAATGATACATATAAAAGAATGTACAGGGCCATAGTCAATAGCATGTCTGGCTAAAGCATTTGTGCATTTTTTATGCTGAATGTCACCTATATGTTCAAGAACTCTCTCTTTCAGCATCTGATTGTTTTTTCTGACATAAACGCTATTGCATCATTGACACTTAGCATAGTAAATCATGTAGCATAGTAAATCACATTTGAATATTTACAGTCAGCAAAGTAACTAAGGTAATTCAATGAAGGGTGTTCACTGGAGCTCATAACCCAAATATATTTACATGCTTGACAGGACCGACAGGGAAAATTGCCTGTATGATCAGAGGGAATGGATCCAGCACATTTAGGTCATTTATAACATAATTCCTGATTTAATGATGTGTTATTATGAAAAGAAAACCTGTTGCATACTGGTCCTCTGTAAGATATTATTTCTCTTTCATGGCTTTTTATGAATCTTAGTCTCTACCCTACCAAATGTATTGTTTGTAACCATAACATCTAAGAAATCAATAAAGAAATCAATATAATCCTTAGAATTGTGATGAGTAAATCTTAAAAAAAGTTGTTGTGTGTAAATAATCAAGGACAAGAGGTTATGAGATGTGCCTCTCCATACTAAGAAGATGTCATCCATGAAACATCTGTAATAGCTAATACTAGCAATAAATGGATTATTATAATAAATATCCTAAACATGTAACCCAGAATGTATTAAAGGGACAGCTTCTTAGAACATTGAGGCTCCACAGTAAGGCTAGCAATGGTGATGAAGCTTTGGATCAGATGTCTGATTGTTTTATGTCAAGAAGCCACTCACACACAGAAGTACATAGCATAGCTACTGAGATACTTCTGATGAAGAATAACAATGCACAATCATACTTTAAAGAACATGATGACGCTGCATCCTTTTCATCTGTGAGAGAAACTGCTACCCCTCGTATTGTGCTTACATATTCCAGTAATGTAGGGGTGGCATGTGAGATCATCAGAAAGAATTGGCCAGTGCTTATGACTGACGATACTATCAAGAAAGCATTAGGACCTGTGCACAGGTTTTCTTTTCATAATAACAAATAATTAAAACAGGAATTATGTTATAAATGATCCAAATGCTCCAGATCCATTCCTATGATCATACAGGCACTTTTCCATGTCAGTCTTGTCAAGCATGTAAATATATTTGGGTTACCAACTCCACTGAACACCCTTCATTGAATTACTATATTTATTTTGATTTCTGTGCTGACTGTAAATGTTCAAACATGATTTACTATGCTAAATGTCAAGGATACAATAGCTTTTATGTCAGAAAAAAAATCAAATGCTAAAAGAGAGAGTTCATGAACACATAGGTGACATTCAAAATAAGAAATCCATGAATAGTTTAGCTAGACATGCTATTGTTTCTGTCCCTGTGTATTGTTTTACATTTACCATTTTAGAGGTTATTAAATAAACCAATAGAGGGAGTGATATCAAAACTGTCACAGAATTTATTGGGCTTAGACGGATTAGTTTACTATGCGCCGACTCACCTCCTGATTTTAATATTTTAACCATCAAACCAGTCTTGCAAGCATGTGGTTTAGGGCACTGATTTTATTGGTTTCCTTTTCTGAATGAAGTTTTCTGAATGGAGTTTTATGAATAAACTCAGGTTACTTGATCCATAGTATGAGACGTGGTTAGTTTATGTTTTAAGAACTAAAACACATTCATTAATGTTATGGTCTGAAGAAGCGGCTATTATCCATGAAAGAGCTTATGTTCTTTTACTGTTTATTTGGTCTGTATTAAAATTCTACACATTTCCGCTGTGATCGTCGAGTTTATTGTTTGCTGTTTACCTTGTGTTCTTGTACTTTCTCGACCTTTGCTCACCAGGATTTCTTGTCCTTGCTGTGCTAAGTCATGGCATGTGTAGTAAGATAGACAGACGATATCTTCTTTCTGTATTGTTTCTCATCCAATCCTCAGGGATTCATACTGCTAATATCTGCACCACACTTTGGTGAATGATGTAACTCTCTTGTTTTTTTTTCCATACTTTGAAATATAACAGTTCCACAGCTCACCAGTAGATAAGGGATTTTCTTCACTTGTGTATAACCTTTCTGTAACAAAACCATAACTTTAATCGAGACAGGAATATAGTGATTGTTTCATGGCAACAGTACTAAATACAGACTCACCTCCCTGGTGACTACTAGTTGCTGTGGGATCAGACTGGTGTATTAAGGGACTTTCAATGAGTGACAATACTCCAAGATAATTTTGCTAAAAGCCACTTTCAGTCATAATTGAGTTTGTAATTTTCCTACTGTGGTGCATCCATGGAGTTGGTTTTCATGCATTTGGGGGGATGGGGATCCATGTTCATGAGAGTGATTGGTATCCATGTTCATGAGAGTTTAGCCCCCAAAACACAATATGAGGTTTGTTGAAAGTTGCTTTTATTGATTTCATTTTGCAGCATTCTCACTCATTTAAAATTGTTATGATTTTATTATTTAACATTTGTTTACCAGGAAAGTGTGACCGGGACAGAGCCCACTTTCAGTGTAGGACCAAGGAAAAATGCTCCAGATACATATCTATGGAACATTCTTTCTGCAAGTTGACATTAATCTGTAAATTATTTAACTTTAAACAACACTGTTGACAAAAACCTAAAATTTGATCATCACATAAAAAGAGCAGTAAAAAAAACCTGCCAAAAGCTGGTTGCACTCTATAGAGTCAAACAATATGTCAGAGATAATGCAGAAAAAGTGCTGTTCAATCCCTTGTGATATAATAAGGTGGTGAAATTTGTCACCTATCATCATAGGTGGGGGGTGGCCTAATCGTTAAGGTGTTTGCCTTACAAACACAAGGTGCAGGGTTTGAGTCTCACAAGGGATAATTGGCTAAGCTTAAAATGGCTCGCAAGGGCAGTTAGCTTAGTACTAATCTATGAACCTATAATCTATAATAGGACACATCATCGTCTAGCCTTAAAAAACTTCAGAGGTTAGAGCTAAAGCACTGCCCTACACATTTCCAGCTTGTCACTTTCCACAAGCACATCTAGTATCCTGACAAATGCACTAGTTTGAAAAAATATTCTCCAACTATAGAACCCAATTTGAGAGCTGAGATCCACTGAAACAATGTAGTAACTGGTGACTCTTTGCACTCCTCTTTCCTGGCTAGAAGTTGGAACTCCCTTCCTCTCACTCTAGAAAGCACAGTAAACACCAACACTTTCAACACACAAACATAACAATCCCTAAAAGATACCTGGCTCTACACCTGCATAACTCTTGGATGATAAATTTAATGTGCCTTACTTTTTCCAGGCGTTATACCCTTAGTTATTCTACTTATCTTAAAACATTATTTCCCACCTCTTAAGACTAATTCCCCCACTTCTTCCTTTTTCTCCTAATAACAAGTTTATTACCACATAATTCCATATCTCTTTGGATGCTGCTGCTGCTAATAAATAATGGACAATTGTTTAATTATTGTATATTTGCTGATTACATGCATACCTCTATTGATTACTTATATACCTCTGTTTGCTATGCTTGTTATGTAATGCTGGAAAATTTCTGTAGGTTTTGTCTCCAGGCCTTAACAGAAAATGGGTAGTTATCTGCCCAGTTAGATTATCCTGAGAAACAAATGCACTAAATAAATAAATACATTATGCTAGAGCCTGCTGATAAAACTGCTGAATAGAGCAGCAAGACAACATAACTGCTCACATTGATACTATTTTGCCAACTTTCTGTTTAACAATTGTGTATTTAATTGTTAGGTTTCACTGTTTAGTTCCATTTTCACTATCAGATCATCCCAGACATGTATTTTGAAACAGAACTGTGTCAGACATTGGCTTAAAGACCAGCCAGAGGTCACCTGTGAGTTACTGATGAGAAACAAGTTATTATTTTAGTTCCTGATGACTTAGCAAATAGTCCAGGCTTTCTAACCATATGATTGTCATTTAATACTTAGGAATCACTGCACATTTTCAGTTCTTTGGGAAGACTTTTTTAAAATCTAATTAATGCAATATTGTATTCAATAGTGGGTCAAATCAGTGAGCTATTGAGTGGTAAAATGATCTCCCTGCAGTGACTATTGTCTTTAAAATTATGTGTGAGTGAACATGTTTTTGTAACTCTGGTGGATATATACTAGCCAACGTTTAAATTCTTACCTGTCATTGACTTTTAATGGTAGTGTCAGCTTTCATGATCTGAACAATTATTTTCTAGTCATAATTTTCCCTTTTTATCAAGCCTTATAATTCAAAATTTGCTGATATTAAATGCAGTTGGTATGTATTTTTAGACTATTATGTGAAATGTCAACATCTTTATGAAGTAAATATTTCACATAGTTTGCAATATACCTAATTTCTCATTTTTATCTCTGAGAACAATAGTTTAAGGAGTCGCTCATGTACAGTGCTTTGTGGAATGCACCTGGTAAGCTGGTAACCCTTGTTAGGATAGACAGATAACTCCCCCACTTTCACTTGTGTCTGGTTACTTAGCTGGCATTTTATCCACTGAGATACATATAAATTGACACGTAATGCCACTAATTTGTCAGTCATTCCTTTATATGGATTAGCAATGAATGTCTTAGCAGGTCAGGATAAACAATATTCACTGTCAAACCTTGGTCAGCTGTTCTTGTTACATCTTAATAAAATACCATACTACTGAAAAGTTAATATCTCACTTTAATAAAGCCATACTGTTGTATTCTAAAAGAAGTCATAAAGCACTTAATTGTCACTGTCAGAAAGGCAGTGTAATGCTGCATATCACATTTACACCTATCGTTCATGCTTGTCGATTGTCCATATTTTCACAGAATGTCCAGATTATTGCTTCACATTTTTGGTTTGTTTCTCATAAAATCTCTGGTTTTCAGATAAACCACTGAGGACTAAAAATCACTAATCAGACTTTCAGAGTTTTTATCCCTCAGTAAACACATTGTCAAAGGAAAAAACTTCAAAGACCAATGCACGTAAGGTTCAGGTATGGCACCTTTATTACTTGCAGCAAGAAGACAAAAACATGCAATTAAAGGATTTTGCCTAGTTACAGGCAGTATGCTTTTCTTATGCTGTTCTATAAAATGTTACTTTCTATGGTTGACGTAGTTAGACACAACTTTCTGTATTGTTCTACAGCAAATGTTACTCAGATTTCCTGCTGACATGTTCAGATTTGAAACTCACTATATGTTACATAGAAAATGTTACTTGGATTTCCTGCTGACATGACTGGATTTATGAAAAACATTTGAGAAAAACAACCTGACCTTGGGGGCTGTATTTTCTTTAGCCCACTACAAGCTTCAATTGTGCAGCTCTAATACATATGTTACATTTCAAGGTACTTTTCTAGCTTAGGTACAAGTAAATGCTGATTGCAGTTCATATTTTCAAACAGCCTTTGTCTTCATTATCAATAGCTTCTGCAGCTGTGGATTTTCTCATAGCATAAGCAGAAAATCAATAACTCTTTGTTTAAATCTCATGACATTAGTAGAAGTGATACATCTATTATTATTTTCCTGACACTAGCAGAAATTGAATGTTTCCCTGTAAATTTCCAAAGCATAAGCAGAGATCATAACTGCGCATATTTCATGACATTACAAGATTGGAATGCTGCTGCAGTTCGTACAGATTTATGCAGTGTGAAATAGAATAAATGTGTTAACCATTTTTAAACCTCAAATGCACTAAATATATTACTAATACATATTTGTCTAACATTCCCCCCTTTTAATACTTTATTCTACTTTCAAAATAAGCATAAACAATTTTTCTTCCCCTAACCTCTTCCTACTCAGGATTTGCAGTTAAGAGAGTCATTCAGTTTAAACTTATGAAAGCATTTTCAATTTTTCAACAGTTCTTCAAATTCAGCACCTTGATATAAGGTTTCTGAAACTGACATGTCTATAAATTCTTTAATCAGTCTTTTCATGCAGGGGATGCAGCAGCAAACACATATCCCAGTAGGATCATTCCTACACAGATGGCAATCAGAATGTTCATTAGGATACTGCCCCACCCCCAAACAATCTCTGGAAAAAGTCCATCAATGGATATGGTCCTGGTTTGGTCATGGCCGACACTTGCTGAATTACCTCTAGGTGATTGTCTATCTCGTGTTTATGGTCAGGAATATACGAACAGCACTCCTCCTGGATTAAAGCGCAAGTACCTCCTCTCGCCGTTAGGGTGAAGACGAGAGCCATGCAGTTTTGAAGCTCTACAGTTCTCATGGCATTCAGTTCATCACTCACCAATTCTAGAGCTGAAAAGGTTGCATTGCTCATTACTTTGAGAAGTTTAGACAGTTTTCTCAGCTCCCAGATCGATTTCACTGCTCCATATGCTGGTAATATGCCTGCCCACGATATAATAAAATCACTCAAGTCCATGTGTGTCAGTCCATCACCCACAGCATGATGATTTTTCCAGGGTGCATCAATTTGTCCTACTGTATTGACATGCTTCTTGACGGCTTCTCGAACATTTCAAATTTTCACTCGAGGCAAGACTGCTGTGTGTCGAATGGCCGGAACCTGGTAGCCCAAAAAACAACTGCTGGACCAGTTCTCAGGTAACCACTTGTATGCTTTTCTACCACATACAAAATAACAGTCTTCTACTTCAGTAGTAACTTTACTATGAATATACACTTGTCCTGCGTGAAACATTTTTCTGTCAATTATAGACAGTTGTTTGTAGAGAACAGGATCATGTTTTACTTCCTCAATTGTTTTGTGCATCAATTTAAAAAATGAATCATAGTTCATATTACAATAAAAACCTGTGTTATTAGCTTTAGTATAGCATCTATAAGGAACAGTCACATTGCAATTGCTCCAACCCACCTGAACTGTATCATTTTTGTAAAAACACACAGTTCCCTTTTGTTGAACAGACAAGTGCAATGCTATTTTATCTTGTGCTATAATAGTTAATGTATCATGAATAAAGTTTTCCCATGTCTCATTGAATTCTAGGGGGACTGAAGTTAACAATAACCCCCAGTATGCTGTTGGCAAAGCTGTGCAAATCCAGCAATTCGAGACATTGAAGGTCTCAGCATACACATATTTGATTGCCTGGTAAGTATTGAAGTTTGGGTGCCAGTCTATGTGCAACTCTTCACGTTTATTCAGTTCAGTTTCTGTGGCTGGGAAAAGGAATGGCCACAACAAAAAGATTATTGTCACTAGTACAGTTAACAGGATGATTATTCAATACTTCTGAGGAAATGGTTGTTCTGCATTCCTATTTTCTCCAACTTTTCCGAGTAGTTTTATTTGAATTTCTCTGGAGTCTATCATTTTTGCTTTTAACATGTGATCTTACTCTCTGCCCTAATAGGACCTTCAGCACTGATGATTTCTTCACTGGGGTTGAGACGGATCAGTCCTATTGATCTGAACCTCCTTTGTAGCCAGACTTTGTGCTGAGGGCCCTGATGGAGAGGTAAGATTTTTGTCCAGTTCAAAGTTCTTAACTGGTTTGCAGTGCATCAGGTGGATCCACGAGGCTCGCTCTGTGATCTTGACTGCAGTAGGTGTTGAAAGAAGTACCTGGTATGGACCTTCCCACCTTGGTGATGTCCGATTTCTCTTTTTAATAGTTTTCACACAGATCCAATCCCCTGGGATCACTGCCACTTCCAATGTTTCGGTTTGTTCTTTATCTGAAACAGAATTTGACTGCAACAGATGTTTAGAATTCAACAAATTTCTCATATATTCAGCAAGTGTACAGTCAGCTTCCTGGTCTGCGGGCATGAGAGGTTTCCACTGGGGTATATAATAAGCCCTTCCAAATAGTTTTTAAAAAGGAGTCAATCCTTTTGCAGTCAGAACAGTTCTCATGCTCAACAGTGCCAGGGGCAGACAGTACACCCAATTCTTTTCTGTTTCTGCTGTTCATTTTCTTAGCTTATTCTTTAAAATTCCATTAAGCCTCTCAAGTAGCCCTGCAGATTGTGAATGATATGCACAATGATTTTTTAAAGAAATACCAAAATGCTTACTTAACTGTTGTATGATTTGGTTTACAAAATGTGTACCGTTGTCGCTGTAGATCCTTTCCGGAATGCTGAATCTAGGGATGATTTCTTTGACAAGGACTTTCGCTACTGTAGCTGCGTCTGGATTTTTGGATGGAAAGGCTTCCACCCATTTGGAAAACATATCTACAATGACAAGACAATACTTCTTATTTTCACATTTGTTCAATTCTATGAAATCCATACAGATAGTATGAAACGAATATGGTGGTGTAGGGAAACTCCCTTGCTTGGGCTTTAATGCCCCTTGTGCATGATTTTTATTACAAATTTGGCATATCAAACAAAATTTTTTAGAATAGTTTGTAAATCCATATGTTGTGAACACTCGGTTCACCAGATGTACCATCCCCCCTGTTGAGACATGGTATTGCCCATGGCTCAACAAAGCTGAATATCTAAATAAATTAGATGGTAGTATCGGTTTCCCTTCTTTAGAGATGTACAGCCCCTTTTCGAGAATTGCTCCTCGTTTTACCCATCTTTGTTTTTCAGCTTGCATAGTGAGTGACTGCATTGTCTTTAACATTTCTATGTCTAAAATCTCAGAGGGTTGTAGTTCCTTATTTAAAAGAAATACTTCTGAAGCTGCCTGTTTTGCAGCTGTTTCAGCTCTCGCATTACCTTTTGAAATCCTATCTTGTTGCTTGGTATGAGCTGTGCATATACAAATAGCTACTTTCTGAGGAAACTGAATAGATTCTGAAAGATCTAAAATAAACTGTGCATGACTGATAGGTTTGTCAGTAGATGTTATCATTCCTCGGTTTTTCCACTGTTGCGCAAAAACATGTACAGTAGAAAAAGCATACTGGCTGTCAGTAAAAATGTTTACACATTTACCCTTTGCTAAGATACATGCCCGTGTCAAGGCAATCAATTCTTCTGCCTGTGCAGATAAGTTGTGTGGTAAAGGTTTTGCTTCTATAATCTCAGTATCAGAAACTACAGCATATCCTACTAGGTTCTGTCCTGCAGGACCCCTTTTGCATGAACCATCCACGTAGTATGTCACCTCGGCATCATCCAAGAGGACATCCGTGAGATATTTTCCAGGCAGTGTCTTTTGCTCAATCACCTGCAGGCAGCAGTGTGGTGTGCCATCTGCAGGGGTTGGGAGCAAGGTAGAAGGGTTCAAAGTCGTGCATCGTTCAATTGTCATGTGAGGTTGGCTCAACAATATAGTCATACAGGAAAGATGTCTAGCAGGGGAAAGATATGCTACCTTCTCTTGCAGTAAAATAATCATGACTGCATGAGGCACTCTCAAAGTGAGAGGGTGGAATAAAACTACTGAGGCCGAAGCCTGTACTGCCATTGCAGCTGCAACTACTGCTTGTACACAGTGAGGTAAAGACCATGCCACTGGGTCTAGTTATAATGAATAATAAGCAATGGGGCATTGCTTGTCCCCATGCTGTTGTGTTAACACTGATGTCATATAACCTTGCTTACAATCTACAGTTTGGAAAAAATGTTTATGGTAGTTTGATAATCCCAGAACTGATGAGGACGTTATTAACTGTTTCAGTTTGCAGAAAGCAGATTCTGCCTCTGGTGTCCATTGTAACAAATCATGTGCTGCCATAGGCGTTTTATATATCAGGTCAGTCAGAGGTGCAGATTCCAAGGCATAGTTTGGAATCCAGCTCCAGCAAAAATTAGTTGTACCCAGTAAGGACATAATTTCCTTCTTGGTAGTGGGTTTTGGTGCTTGCAAAATAGCTACTTTTCTGTCCTTATCTAATGTTCTACCCTGTTTGGATATTACATATCCTAGGTATTTGACTTGTTTTTTCCAAAGCTGCAGTTTATTTTTGTTTACCTTATGTCCTTCAGCGGCTAAAAATTGTAATAGCGCTATGGTATCCTCTTTGCAATCTTGCTGTGTGGGGGCCACCAGCAGGATATCATCAACATAAAGTAAAATCTGACTGTCTCTTAGTGGAGTAAATCCTGTCAAGTTGCTTGCCATTTCTTGTGAGAATATTGTTGGACTTTCACAATATCCCTGTGGTAGTAGCATATATGTATACCTTTTCCCCTGAAATGTGAATGCAAACCAATACTGGCTGTCAGGGTGTATCGGTATTGAAAAGAACGTGTTGCTGATATCTACCACAGAAAAATATTTCTGTTGAGGTTTTAAATCATTCAACAGGGTGTGCGGGTCTGGCACTGTAGGTGCCCTTGGTATTACTGCATCATTTACAGCTTGTAAATCTTGGACCATACGCCATTCTCCATTTGCTTTCTTAACAGGAAATAAGGGTGTGTTACAGGGTGAATCGGGAGATTCCATCAGTACCCCTTCCTTAAGTAAAGCTGCTATAATAGATTTGATTCCTACCTCTTCATCTTTTCTTTTTTTTTTTTTAATATTTTTATTCATTTCCAAAAACAAGAAAACATGAATGCAGGTTATTTATGACAATGAAGTATTTACAAATTATTTAAAAAGGTAGGCTAAAACCTCTAAACAGATATCAAACATTAAAACCAAAATAAAGTATTTACAAGGGTGTCTATTGTTGACATATAATTGAATTTCTATACAATTGTTTCCTGATTATAATCTGCTGCAGTCATTATTCTCCAGTATTTCAGTTACTTTTTGCCATGCTACGTATAATGATGTAGTTCTTTCAGTTCTTCCTTTAATAGTGTTCATTTCCAATTGCGATACTGCTGACACCATATTCATGAATTGCTTAAAAGTTGGAGAAGCTTTGGGTTTCCAGTTTGATGTAATGTTCTTCCTTGCAATAGCTAGGAGAGTCCATAAGATTACATATTTTGTTCTTGGCACACAGTCGGGTACAGGTGCATTAAACAAAATAATAGATTTGGAAATCTGGAATTTATCATTGAATACCATTTGCAGAAAATAATTTATTTTATCCCAATATGGTTTAATCAAATGGCATTCGTAGAACATATGTTGCCAGTCTGCTTTTATTGATAAATCACATCTCCAGCAGCCAATATTTTTCTTAAACATAAGTTCCATTTTATGAGCGGTTACATAAGATCTGTGTATGAATTGCCATGTAAAAAGTCTCCAATGTAATGAAAGTGATGTCTGCTTTGGAGAGAGAAGAATTAGTTTTTTATCTCTGTCATTTGGCACATGTCCATTAACTGATCTATAATAATTCCATATTTTGTCATTATTATGCATTTTTATTTTTTTGTTTGTTTTATAAATAGATGATAAGTATCGCTTTCCAGTAATGGGTTGATTCGTTAGTAATATTATATGTTCTATAAGGTTAGGAACATTTTGTCTTATTGATGGTTGCATTGTTTCTTGTTTGCTTAATATATATTGTCTTAATTTTTGTACATGTAACCACGAACTATCTTCCATATTTAATTTCTGTTTAATATGGTCTATTGTCAGAGATTTTCCAGAGTTTAGCAATTGATGCCAATATATTAATCCCTTTTCTTTAAGCATGTTGACTACTTCCATATTTAATGTTATTATATTACCTTGTATGTACGCTACTGGATATAAAAGAAATGACCATGCTTTAATATCAGGATTGCTATTAATAAGATTTTGGAAAATTTTTAATGTATAAGCAATGTATTTGGAACTTATATTTTTATTCTTATGTATAATCATATATTCCTTCATCAGCCATAGAAAATTGTTTGGTATGAAATCTGTATACTTATTTGCTACTACAAATCCTGATTTTAACCAGATTCTCTCATGAACTAGCTTCCATTTTGATGTATATTTTGTATTTAGCCATAATGATATTGTTTTAATAATGGATGAATGCAAATATATTTCTATGTCTGGTAAACCTATGCCACCTATATCCCAATCATCTAGATGATACTTCATAGCTATCCTTGGTTTTTGGATACCATAGGAATCTTACCATTAAATCATTTAATTGTTTTAGGTGCGATTTAGCTGGTGGCAAAGAACAAGCTTGTATGACATAAAGAATTTTTAGAAATATGATCATTTTAATTATATAAAGCCTTTCTTCCATTGAAAAGAAGAATTTATTCCATTTTTGTATTAGATTTTTAATATTATTTAAGGTCTCTTTATAATTTGTTTCAATTGTAGTATCTAGGTTGTTAGTTATTATAATTCCCAAGTATTTAATTATATTATCGGTAGAGATATATTTATGTATTTTTTATTTAGATCTTTTTTATTAGTTTTTATAAGCAATACATTTGTTTTGTTCTCATTAAATTTAAGACTTGAAAAGTTTTGAAAGTTTTGAATGGAGTCCCATAATGCTTTTAACCTGCTATTATTATTTTTTAAGGTAATTAAAATATCATCAGCAAAAAGTTGAATTTTAAGCTCTAGGCTGTTATCTAGTTATATTCCTTCAATATTTTTATCCATACGTATATTATTTGCTAAGGGTTCAATGACTAGCGCAAACAATAATGGAGAAAGAGGGCAGCCTTGTTTTGTGCCCTTAGTTATTTTAATAGATTTAGACAGACAAGATCCTAGTTTTATATAAGCCAATGATTTTTCATATAATGATTTTATTAACAAAGTGAAGTTGTTTGAGAAGCCATATTCTTCTAAAACTAACCACAGATAATCCCAGTTCACTGAATCAAATGCGCTATTTATGTCTAAGCTAATAGCATTCATTTTGTTTTTTGTGACATTTATATAATCAATTAAGGAAAGAATTCTTTTAATGTTGTCATAAGTGTTCCTATCTTTTATAAAACCTGTTTGATCCTCCTCTATCAAAAGTGGTAGTAATTGTTTTATTCGAGCAGCATGTATTGCCATAAAAATTTTATAATCTATATTAAGAAGTGAAGTGGGTCTGTATGATGAACATTCACTGGGATCTTTATTTTGTTTCAGAATTGGTGATATTAATGTGTACTTCCAAGAAGGAGGAATGTCTTTACCATTTTTAACTGATGTAAAGACATTCAATAACAACAGCAAAGCCTCATTTGATAGTAATTTAAACATTTCTGGGGTGATATTATCTATACCTGGAGCTTTGTTCAATTTTAGCTTATTTACTTCAGCTTTAAGTTCTGTCATTGTTATTTGTTTATCTATTAGTTGTACCTGCTCCTCTAATAACCTAACTTTAACATTGTTTTTGAGAAAAGCTTTCAATGCTGAATGTGTTTCTGTTTTCTCATTTTGATTATTAAGTTTATGAAAAAATAGCCTAAAAGCTTCTAGTATTCCTTCTAAATCAGATACTTTCTTTTTGGTTTCTATATTATGTATTTCCTTGATTTGATTTGTTTTAATAATCTTTTTAGTCCTATTTGCTATTCTTTGTTGTTTTTTAGGGTTCATTGAATAGTAACATAGTTTAATTTTTTCTAAGTTGATCATTGTTTTGTGGTGTAGCGTCTCTGAGTATTTTTTATTAGTATCTTCTAGTTCTTTTATTAAGTTGATGTTTCCATTTTGAATATCAAGCTTTAAATTATCTACTTTTGACTGTAATTCCATTAATTCCTTATTCCACTGTTTTTGTTTATTTTTATACCATCCCACCGCTCTTCCATATAGGTATGCTTTCAATGCATCTCATATATATATTTCAGATACATCTTTTGTAAGATTGATATCTAGGAATGTTTGTGTCTCTTTAATATAAAATTCCTTAAAATCTTTGAGATTTGTTATGTAAGATGGTATTCTTGTTACTGATATCCTTCTCTTGAAACATGTCTATCTCAAACGTTATGGTGTTATGGTCCGAAAATGGACATGAAATTGTCTTGACTTTATTTAATTTAGAGGTTAAATCCTTTGTTATGTACACTATATCTATTCTAGAGTATGTATTATGTCTATGGGAAAAATGTGTAAAGAATAGTGAATCTGGGATAGCATACTCATTTATGTCAACTATATTAAAAGTTTCAACAAACTCAGATAACAACTTTGTTAAAGGTGATCTCTTACGTGTAGTTTTAGTATTTGTGTCAGTTTCTTTTATAATGCAAATGAAATCTCCAGCTATGATTAAATTGCCTTTGGTATATTGTACAATGTCTTCTAAGTGTTGTTTGGCCACACTAACACCTAGTCCTGGTATCCAATAAATATTCACTAATGTATATATCATTTCATTGATAGATATTGTCACTAGACAAAACATTCCTGAGTTGCCATGGAACGTGTTTATGATTTTAGGCATTAAAGTAGTGTTTTCCACAAAATTGCTACTCCCCTTCGCTTCTGATTATAGGTGGAACTTACTAGTATTGTATAATTTTTATTGTTTATTTTATTCATGTCTTCCTGTGTAAGGTGTGTTTCCTGTAAAAATACTAGTTGCGCTTCACATAGCTTTAAATATCTATAAAGACTTCCCCTTGTGCAGCTATTATTTAAACCATTTACGTTAAGAGATATACATTTTGCAATTGGATTTATATTAGCTTTGCTTTTATCCATATTCATATACTCGTAACAATGTGTAGATGTGTGTTCATGAAGAGAATGACTTGATGTCCTTCAAGGATGCATCTGCAGTCATCACATATGGGTTGTCCTGCCTCAGGCAGCCCTTCGGTTGGCCGGATTCCAAAGTCTGGGTCTGGCTTCGGCTGATGTCACACTTTCCCCAACGTCAGAGCGTCTGGGGTATAAAAGCATCAGCCGATGCCATCTTCCTCGGTCTTTCTTGCCACGTGGTGCCCGAAGCAGAAGCAGTTCGCAAGTGCTGGTCGGCCAGCTCCTGTGATTCAGCTACCGAAGACTTTGAAAAAGCTAAGTACCCCATTGGGGACTCTTTCTTGCCTCAGCTGATGTCAGATAAAGTTAATAATTGTTTAACTTGTGGGAAACAAATACCTCATAAGGATTTCCACTCTTACTGCCTCCCCTGCCTAGGCCCAGACCATGACGTCTCGGCCTGTTCTGCCTGGGCTTCCTTCAACTGACGAACTCTTAGACGTCGGCCGGAGTTTGCAGAGGAATTTTTGGGGGCTAGTTTTGCTTATAAGATGCCGTCGGAGACTCTGACTTCGCATTTAGTTAAAAAACGGAAGGACAAAAACCGACACACGCGGACCGCAGTTTTGGCTGAAACCACGGTCAGGCCTACCGTGAGTGTCTCGGTCTCAGCTGAAACCGAGTCCTTGGTACTTCCTATTACCGAAACCGCACAACCGACTACCTCGGCCCTGGAGGCCCTGGCCGAGTCGGTTATTGAATTACCTACTGAAACCGGTGTCCAGGAACCTTCTGACACCATTCCTTTAGATTAGTCTACTCCTGTACGTGGTGCAGCCAGACCCCCTGCTTCCATGTCCATTAAGGCTTTCTCTAGGGCTAAAGCTGCTAAACTTACTAAAGCTTTGCCTCCCAAGGTTTCCTCTCAGAGACCTTCTACTGGCTCTCAGATTCTTAGCCTAGCAGAGGATCTGATTTCTTTAATTAGAGGTTCCCAACCTCATCTGGACAGGGGCTCTCAACCACCTCCAGACAAAAGGCCCAGGGTTGAGCCCGCTGACCCCCAGTCCTCAGATGAGTCCACTGATGGCTCTGCTCTGTCAGACCACCAGGAGGAGGCTTATTCGGCCTACAAGGATTCTGATGCTGAAGAATCTATTCCCTCGGACTCCCCTCCTGAAGAGTTTTCCTTTGGAGAGACATTACACTCTATGAGAGAACATTTTCAATGGCAGGGTCAGGAATTCTCTGATTCCAGAAAGAGATTAAGGACCTTTTTACATTTACCTCAGCATAGGCCTTTAGCTATACCTCCTGTTTTGAATGTCATTGATGATGTGTACTCTGATGCTAGTACTGCCCCTGACTCTCTCCCTCCGGCTCCTGCCAAACCTGATAGGTACTACAGGGTCCCAAACTCACATCTACACCTGTACAAGGGCCACTCTGCTGATCCAGAAACTATTTCCCAGGGCCCAAAAGGGGTTGCAGCTGCCACTGCTAAAAATCCTCTACCCTCTGAAAGGGAGTCCAGAGCATTAGAGAGATGGGGTAAGAAAGTGTATACTTCTGCAACTCTTTCCATGAGGGCATTAAATTGTCAATTCCATATGATACAGTACCAAGAGTATTTGTTAGATGAATTGCATAAGAAACTGTCCTCTTCTGAACCCCTTGATCGCAAATCCCTTCAGGATCTGGTGTATAACTCCCAGCAGGTTAGTAACCATTTCTTGCAGTGTGGTTATGATGCATTGGAAGCTTCATGTAGGTCAGCTATGACAGGTGCAGTTATACGTAGGCATGCCTGGCTGAAGGAACAATCTCTGCCAGACCATGTTAAAGCTAAGCTTTTGGATGCTCCTATGGAAAAGCAAAAATTATTTGGTTCCATGGCTCAAGAGGTTTTAAAGAAATTTGAAGAAAAGGCAAAATCTGTGCAAACAGTCAAAGACTTTCTGCAAGTCCAACCACCGAGATTCAGCAGAAATTGGCCTACTAAGAATTGGTACTTTCCGGACTCAGACAGATCTCAGAGAGGCAGGAATAGGCGTGCCAGAGGTAGAGGGCAAACTAGAGGCTCCTACAGAGGCCGTCAGTGGCAGCCTCCCAACCAGAGAGGTAGTGCAGGAACTACAACTGCTACACCAGGACAGACTCAATGACTTTATTTTGACTCCGCCGACCAGGGCTCAATTAGAAGCACCTTTGGGAGGAAAGCTTTCTTTATTCTCAAAAAATTGGCACAGCATTACAAGGGACACATGGGCACTGCAAAGAATAGACAAAGGATACAGGTTCCATTTCCACTCGTTGCCAAAAAGGAGAGGCATGCCAGACCTGCCACCAAATCAGAGGGCAGAGGCTTTGAAGCAAATTACCAACTTAATGCAAATGAAAGCCATAGAAAAGGTACCTCTTTCAGAACAAGGCCAAGGATTTTACTCAAGATTATTCCTTGTTCCAAGAAAAGAAAATCAATGGAGGCCTATTCTCGACTTGTCCACACTGAATACTTACCTCATTGTGCCAAAATTCAAAATGCTGACTCTACAGCAACTCCTTCCCATGCTGGGCAAGGGGTCTTGGCTGGTGACTCTAGACCTCAAGGAGGCATACCTGCATGTCCCTATTCGACAAAGCTGCAGAAGACACCTCAGATTTCTTGCAGGGTCAGAGCATTATCAATTCTCAGCATTACCCTTTGGCTTATCTACTGCACCCAGAGTATTCACAAAATGCCTGGCATCAGTAATTGCACACTGCAGACTTCAGGGGATTCAAATCTACCCATATCTGGATGACTGCCTTATACAAGTGGACAGCAAGCAAACTTTGTTAAAGGACTTGGACTATGCCATCCACCTGCTACAGGCCTTGGGATATACAGTCAACATCCACAAATCAAGACTGGTTCCATCCCAAAGAATAACTTTTCTGGGTGCGGATCTAGACACAACCACCCAAATGGCCTTTCTCACAGAAGAAAAACAAAAACAACTACCATATTACTTCAAGAATCTGACAAGACAAACTCAGCTGACTGCAAGAAAAATCCTGCAGGCCCTGGGTTACATGGCATCTTGTATTCTTCTGATTCCGCAAGCAAGACTGCATATGAGAAAATTACAATGGTACCTAAGAAGTTTATGGACACAGCACAGGCACAGCTTAGAAACTCTGATCCCACTCATTCCTTGCCTACAAAAGGAATTTCTGTGGTGGGCTCAAGCCTGCCAGTCGAACAGCGGATTGCCCTTCAGCAAGCCAAGAGCCAACCAAACCATCACCACGGACGCTTCAGACCAAGGTTGGGGAGCACACATGGAGGGCAGATGTATCCAAGGGCTATGGTCACAAAGAGCTGCATGCACATAAACCAAAAGGAAATGCTGGCGGTGATACACGCAATCGAGGCCTTCAAACCTTTCCTTCAGCAAGGCCACCTGCTCATAAGGACAGACAACACCACAGTTATGTGGTACATAAACAAGCAAGGAGGCACCCATTCCTACCCTCTTTGCAGACTGGCAATGAATCTATGGGAACTTGCTTTGAAACTCAACATACAGCTACAGTCCCAGTTCATGCCAGGGAAAGACAATATACTGGCAGACAGCTTAAGCAGAACTACCATGGATGCACACGAATGGATGCTGCACCCAGACATCTTCTTACTCATCACACAATCATGGGGAAGCCCGGAAATAGATCTGTTCGCTTCCCCCCACAATCATCAACTGAGGAAATTCTGCTCAAGGACATACCACCCAAAAGCATGGAAAGTGGATGCTCCCTCTTTCAGCTGGAAAGCTCTAACAGTGTATGCTTTCCCACCTCTCTCATTAATGACCAAGGTCCTACTGAAGATCAGGACAGAGCAGCCCAGAGTGATTCTGATAGCTCCAAACTGGCCAAGACAGCACTGGTACCCACTGTTAAAGAGCATGTCACAGACTAAACCATGGCCTCTCCCCCTATGGCCACTCCTGCTGATGCAGCACAATTTCAGGACTCTGCACTCCAACCTGAAAACCTTGCAGCTAACTGCCTGGAGAATACCATGACTACTCCTCATGATAACCTATCCCAGAGAGCGAAGGATATTATTATGGAAGCTCGCTGGCCTTCCACAAGAAAGGCATATTCAGCAAAATGGAAACGATTTCACACCTGGAACACAACAAAGGGCCTAGATGTGACAGTGATGAACATGGCACATATACTGGAATATTTGGCAGAATTGTTCCACAATGGCCTGTCTTACTCTTCCATTAAGATACATGCCTCAGCAATCTCAGCAGAATACAATGTTAATCCACCTGTCTTCTCTCATCCTCTCCTAAGACAGTTTCTAAGAGGAATCAAAAACATCAAACCTCCAAGGAAACCACCTCTACCTACTTGGGACCTTAATTTCGTGTTGGAAAAACTAACACTTCCTCCCTTTGAACCAGCAGCATCGGCTGATCTACAGCTTTTGTCTTGGAAAACTGCCTTCCTTCTGGCCATAACCTCAGCAAGAAGAGTATCTGAGTTACAAGCTTTAATGGCAGTGCAGACATTTCTTATCTTTCATCAGGACAGAGTTTCTTTGAGGACCAATCCTACATTTATGCCAAAGGTGGTATCCAGGGTATCTTTGAACCAAGCTATTCATTTGCCTACATTCTTCCCACAACCACAAAATAAAGGGGAGAGACTTCTGCACACCCTGGACATACACAGACAATTGCACTACTACTTGGACAGAACTAAGAGTTACAGAAAGACTGACCAGTTGTTTGTAGCATATGCTGATGGGGTACAAGGAAAAGCAATTTCCAAACAGACAATTTCAAAATGGATAGGGAATTGCATTCGTTTTTGTTACTCCTTTCATGGAAAAACTGTGCCAGCTAACATTAGACCTCATTCCACGAGAGCCACAGCCACCACCACAGCCTTCCTAAGAGGGGTGGCTACCAAGGACATTTTAGAAGCTGCTACATGGAGCTCCGTGCATACATTTGCCAAGCATTACAATTTACCTTTATACTCCAGATCCAGAGCAGGTTTTGCTACGGCAGTCCTGCAGGGTATCTTAACTACTCCATCCTTTACTTAGTGCCTCCACCCCCAGATTGGCTATGGTATTCTACCCATATGTGATGACTGCAGATGCATCCTTGAAGGACATAGTACAGTTTTGTACCTACCATAAATGTAGATGTCCGATAGGTATGCATCTGCAGTCAAGTTTACCTTCCCTCCTTCCCCTCTGTGGTACTCCTAGGGTGCTTACCCCTCTATTAGCTAGCTGGGGGAATCTATTATGGTGTATTTGTTTGTATATACATGTATATATATTTTTGCAAATGTTTGGAATTTTATTGCATTCCTCCAAATTTAGCCTTCCTAGAGGTCACCTGGCATCTGGGGCAAGAAAAACTGTGGAAGATGGCGTCGACTGATGCTTTTATACCCCAGACGCTCTGATGTCAGGGGAAGTGCGACATCAGCTGAAGCCAGACCCTGACTTTAGAATCCGGCTGACCAAAGGGCTGCCTGAGGCAGGACAACCCATATGTGATGACTGCAGATGCATACCTATCGGACATCTACATTTATGGTAGGTACAAAACTGTACTTTCTTTCTTCTTCCAACAGTATTACAATAGATTATAGACACCCAATAAAAGTAAATTACAAGATCGTAACTGAGAACAATATAAGATAAACAACCACCAAACCCCTCCATGAGAAAAAACATCTCATCCTTGAATGATCTAATCATTCAAGTGATCTCTCTAAGTCTGCATTTCAGCATCCTCCCCCGGCCCCGCCATATAGTAGTTTTATAATGAAAAGTATCATATATCTTTTAAATATACATATATCTTTTAAATATACATGTATCTGTCTTTACAGATTACTTAAATACAGCCTTTATCTATTTTTAATATTTTATAAAACACTAAGGCAACACAACTATACATAGATTTAATACTTAACTATTTGGTTTTGTTTAAATTGTAAAGGAAAATCTTTTATTTTAATATATCTTTTGTGTAGCAATAATGGTTATGCATCTTAAAAATAATATGCTTGCTGTCTATCTCCCTTATAGTGTGAGTGACACTCATAGGTATCAAATTTATTGTAATGGTCTACCTATATATATATCTATATATATATATATATATATATATATATATATATATATATATATATATATATATAGATATATATATAGATATATATATATGTATATGTATGTATATATATATATATATATATATATATATATATATATATATATATAGATAGATACACATATATATACATATATATATATACATATACATACATACACATACACACACACACACACACACACACACACACACACACACATATATATATATATATATATATATATATATATATATATATATACACACATACATACATACACACATGTATGCATGCATACATAAAAAAAAATGTTAAGCATTATATGCATCAGTTAACCATGCCACAAGTTGATTAAATCAGAAAGTATCCGTAACAATGAATATAACGTTACATTTGTATTGTCATTTATCAGTAATCTTATAGTTTTCTTTTAATTCAAAAAGTCATATTTTAGTGGTATGAATGCTACTAATTTGTTTTTGGCATTGGTGTTATATAGTTTAAGACTATATTTCTTAGCAATTCCTATATATTTATTAGTGCCTCTGGCATATTTCATCGCTAGTGTACCACATATGTCATATGTCAAATAGCAACTTCTACTCCTTATGATATTACAGGATTTATCTGCAGCGTTATAACTGTAAGGTTGGAAAATATGAGAAGCAAAGTAGGCTTTAAATATGCTATAACACAATTGTTTGGTACTTATTACTGTCAACTCTTCTACATACACAGGAAAAGATAACCTTATATGACCATCAACCATTTTCCTTCATTTTTCTCTTCATCCTTCTATTCTCCATTTTTAATAAATATTTGTTTCTATTGTGGCTTCTTTGAATTTAGTGAGGGTACTCCATATCATATTATAGATAATATACAACGTTCAAACAGAGAACATGCCCAATATAGAGACATATTCTCAACTCAAGTGGTCCACACCATATATTTATAACACTGCAGTCAGAAATATACTAATGAATATGCAATAACTAGCAGCTTTGCAGCATGTGTGTATCTCTAACAAGTACATACCTATAGGATATTAAAAAGAATAGATAGCACGCTCTTGTTTCATAATTAACAAATGCACACAGCCTGGTATTTACTTTCATAGACAGAAATTAGACCTGTTACTTATATGCATATCAGGTACCGACAGCAATATGTTAGTAAATGCCTATGCTATTCAAATCATATTTTAATGCTGATTGATATGAGATGTAGCTGACAATGGCTTTAGTGTTTGTGATGTTATATAATATATATTCAGTATTATAAGTAAAAGTATGTTGCATTTCTATTTGCAATCTAAGGTTCAAGGCTGATCAATTTAGACATACAAGACAATCTCTTTAGCCTTGGTTATATAATGGGAGTTACTGTGTCTCTACACAACCATTAATTTTCAGTGAGGATGTTCAATATTAATATAACTTGCCTTTAATAAAAGCATACTTATAATTCAGCAGTTCTTTCCTATATATATATATATATATATATAACAAAATCATAAGCAAGTCTGAGATTTTTTCTTACTCATTACTGCTTAATGATTGTGCTACTTGAACAATTTAATATTTACAGAGTATCTTGATAATTAAACAGCAACTCCTTTTTACCCTTAAAATGCCTAATAACACATAGCTACATTCATGAACCTTAATTGACTTACTATCCTTAAGGTTGCGTACACTAGCTGCAGTGCGTTTACAAATATGTTATATAGTTCCAGTCAACGTCTTAAATATATTAAATTTTTATAAAATTAAGTTAAATTATAGTAATTTACGTGGGTGATCTTATCAGAAAAGATTATAGTAAAGTCTGTATGTGTTAACTATTCATACAGCTTCTTCCAAGTGATATACTTCTTTTTAAGCTTTGTGTGCTGTTTATGTGTACAATTCAAAATGAATAACAAATATTACAATATAATAAAACGTCATGTATGTGTTGATACCTTCTAAATCTATTAGGTACTTCAGTATACCTTTAATATTTGTTAAAACTGTAAGAGCACTTTGCCATCTCATAAATAGTGTGCTGGTTACTTTAAGTAGCTTAGGAGCTGACACCACACCCATACTGTCTTGTTTTAGTGCTGACATCACTCACGACTGTTTACTTTCATTTTGTGCTGTTAGAAGGTTTAACACACTGCAATGGATTCTAACTGAAGAACCTTCATTCAGGGGTGGTAAAATAAGAGTTCCCAGCTCGTGACCATGGCGGGAAGACAAAAACAAAGTAAGTGAAGTTTTTAGGGCATTTTTTTAAACTGAACACCAGCTCATTAAACTTCTATTAGTTTTCTTAACATTAAGGGCAGATATACAAGCCAAACAGTTGTTTGTTAGTCAAAAAGGCACTTTTAGCATCAAAGAATAGATAATTACTTTTCAAGGCACTTTTGACAGTTATTACTATCAGTTTTATATATTATTATGTGTATTAAATACATCAGTTTAGATATTTCATGCAGCTTAGTGTAAATAATATAAAAAGGAATCATGCTTATTTAAACACACCACATTAATATGTCAGTGTAAATACATCATATTCTATACTAGCAGTAAAAGGCAGGTAATTTATAAATGAACTATCTAAACATCATTTAGAGTTAGAAAAATCATGACTGTAAGTATTTACACTGTAATAGAGAAAGATATGTTACCTTGCTTTCTTTATGGTTGTTTCCTTTAGTTATAAAATGTCCTGCTTATTTTGTATTTATATTGTTTCAAAGACTGACACATGTGCAAAGCATGAATGCTTTCAAAGAACTTTTTTGCCTTACAGAGCAAATAGAAGACAATAATGTTTGTGTTTTTCATATGTCTGTTATCGTTTCTTCTTCTTCTTGTCAGCAGTGCTCCATTCATTTTTTTCTAAGTGACGCTTAACCCCAAATTGGGAAATCCATTTCTTCCACATTATCCAAGGTTTTATTAGCTGAAAGATAAGAAACTGTTGCTTGCAGAGTGTCAAAAGTTTTAGGACCTTCAGTAAAAAATATTTTTATTCTTGCAGGGAACAGTAAGTGGACTTTAAGTTGTCTTTTTTTCAATTCCTTTATCAGAGGGAGACATTCTTTTCTTGCAGTTATAACTCCAGCAGAATAATCATTATCAAATCTGATTATGTTGTCTTTGTATTTAACTGGAGAAGTTGACCATGCTGTTTTTAAAATAAGTTCCTTGTCCTGTGATGAAAAAAACTTTACTATTATTGATCTCGAGTGATTTTTTGATTTGATGGTTGATGAAGCAGCTCTTAAGGATCTGTGGGCTCTTTCAATTCCATAAGAAAGAGCTTCAGGCAATTTTAAAACTTCTGGTAACCAGGTAGTAAGAAAAGTCACCATGTTATCTCCCTCTGTTTTCTCTGGTAGCCCATAGATAAGGTTATTTCGTCTGGACCTGTTCTCTGGATCCTCTATTTTATTTTGTAATGAAGCATTTTGTTGTGATAAAAAATGTAGCTGAAGATCTTGTTCTGAGAGTCTGCCCTCAGTATCATTTAAGGATCTCTCTATGTCAGCTATTTGAGACTTCTGTTGCGTCATTATTTCTTGTAGTTGCTGTATTTGTTTTGTAGATCTCTCCTCAAAAGTGTCCAGTTTGGTATTCATTTTGTCAAATTTCACTGACAAGTCTTGTATAGCATTTAATAAAGACTGTATCTCCTTTTTCATCATCTGGTCCTGTGTGGTATGCTTAGAAAAGCTCATTTTCAGTAGATTCCGATACCTTCCTTCTTGTTTTTGACAGGAAAAATAATGTTTAAAGCCAATTTTTTTTCAGTGTAGACTTCTAGTGATATTAGTAGAAGTAATTCAACAAAATAGGTTTGTCTACAATATCTAGTTTTTAAAAATTCCTGTTAGAAATATCTTTTGAGTGCAGAGCTGAGAAAAGATGCTGCCAACCAGTCTACATCCTAGCCAAGCCCCCCGTGTTGTACCCTCTGTATCTTTTCTTAAGGGATACTGTTTTTTCTGCGGCCTAAATGCTGACTTTGGCGTGATAGTAACTGGTCCCACTGTACGAATAAGTCCTACATCTGATTTTCCTGTTGACCAGAAAGTTTCTGGTATATTCAGTAAGGCATTCTCTTCCTCCTTTAATAGGAGTGCTAATCAGCTGTCCTTGCTAGACTGCAAGTGTATGGCTGGGTGGGTCTGAGTTATCCAATTCAGCTTCTGTACTTGTATTCCCTGTTCTGACAGTTCTAATTCTGTCTGTTTTTCCCATCTCGTGACTTTTTCCCCTAAGTCTGACCATTCTATGTTTTTGTCCTTAGTTAAGCTAACATGGGGTAATCGATTAGATTTATAGAGTGCAAAGAACTCCTGGGGCAATGAACAGCTGGCTACACTGTTCCCTTCTGTGTCCCAGTACAGATTACATAATATCAATCTGTTTGCATGATTTTTAAACAATTCTTGCTCATATTCCTTATCAGGTCCTGGTGTGTTACAATAATACAGGGTACAGTGCAACAAGTGTTGCTTATCAATGTCAAGGGAGGGGAACTTGCTGATGGCTACATTCATTAATTCTTCAGTCACAGTCCCTGGACCAGTCATAACCAAGTCCTGGCTGTACCAATAAAACATTTCACCCTCTGATTGCACTGCAAAGGTATCAATTTGTCACTGTGCTTCCATACCCTGCATGGTTGGGACTACTGCTATACCGAATAGCTGCATAAGGTCTCTGCCCAAGAGGTTTACTGGGCATTTTGCAGAAACAACAATTTTGCTTTTCTGAGTCAATTCTGAAACAGGATCAGTTATTGCAATGTTACGAGAGAGGGGCTCCCGATACAGCTGTCCATTAGCTGCCTTTACTAGTATGTAATCAGGTGACTCTGAGTTTTCTGGCAGTTTGGAGGGATGTATCAGGGTTTGTGATGCCCCTGAGTAACACAAGAATTTGACTTCCCTCCCTTCTACCAAGAGTGTAACTTCTGGTTTTGTGTCCGCTAAATAGAGCTCCAAGCTCAATAAAGCTAAGTCTAATATTTCATTTTCTTCACTGTCTGTAACTTCCTGCACTTCCTCTATCTCTTCTGTCACATCCTCTACTCCCTCTATCACATTCTCATTTGTCTTTTCTCCGCTATCCCCTTCTAGTGATTCCTGACTATCATATAGTCAGTCCTCACCCTCCTTGTCTTCCGTGGTTGCCTTCTTGTTTTTCTTGCAATCCCGTGCCAAGTGTCCCTTTTTAGAGCATTTAAAACATTCTCCCCTTTTCTTTTGCCCTTCAAAGTCCTCGGATCGCTGATCAGATTGTTTGTCTCCCTGGGCATTTTTCTTGCCCTTTTTTCCGGACTGTACTACATAAACTTCTGCTCCATCTTCTACAGAAAATACTTGAGCTTTCTTTTCCTTTTTGCTATTAAAATGCCTTTCAGCATACCTAGCATATTCAAGTAATGACTGTAACCTGATTATACGATGATCTGCCATGTGTTTTGTAATAAAACTGCTTATGGGTGCAATACTTCCTTTTAGAAATGCATTCTTTAACTGCTGTTCATATGGGGAATCTTGTGTGTGATCTTCAGGAACCTGCATTCCACAGTGGTTATTAAAACATTCTAATAATCTGGCATAATATTGGTCAACAGTTTCACTTTCTTGTTGGATGCATTGATTAATGCAAGTCCAGTCTGCCCTAGGCTTCCATTTCCCAGAGATGCGGTCTGTGAGACCTTTTACTCTGTTGTCTAGTTCTGCGCTGCTATGTGGGAGGGCTCTGTGTGCAGCATCACGGGGATTCCAGTTGCCACTAATCATGTGCCAATCTGGCCCCACAATTTGTCTAACTACTTTTTCTACCTCTTCTCCGTTTAAATTATAACTTAGCCTCATTCCTTGTAAATCTTCTGAGAACTTTCTAAAATTAACTTTTGGATGGGGAATTCCTTCAGTGGCTTTCTGGATATCTTCTGGAGTCCAAGGTCTATACACTAAAATAGTTGGATCCTGACTGTCTTGTCCTGCCTGAGGATTAGGTACTTCTATGAGTGGGCATATTTCTTCTTCACTCCTAGATTGTGAATTCTTAACCATTTGATATAACTCAATGTCTTCATTCGAGTTACCTGCCCGTGTTCGAGACCTGGTCCCAATGGGATCTCTAATTAAGGGTTTTGCTTTTGTAATGTCTCTATTTTCAGTGACAACAGGATATTGTAGGGGTGGGCTAACCTGTTCACTTGCTTCATATTCTGGTAAGGAAGGCAGAGGGGCAGATGCTATTACTAAATTATTGTCCTCCTTATCTAAAAACATTGCTTTTGAATTGAATTGTTGTTCTTTTGTTCCCTACAGTTTACTTTCTCAATCCACCTGTGTGTCTGAGGAATTCCTAATCAGCATTGCCTTTTAATCCAACCTTTGGAATCGGTTTTGAGCTGTTTGACAAGTTTGATAAGTGAGGAATTTTCTAATTTACCGTCAAATTCATACTTATCAACCCATTTTGAATAGTATTTAATATTGTCAGCGCTCTGCGACTGCATGTATTTTGCATCTTCGGTTAACGGCGGATTTTGGGGTCTTTTTGTGCAGTTATTACCCATTTTGTTCTACCCTTTCAATCGTTATGCAACTTCTCTTATTTTTAACATGGTACCATGGATTTTGTTATAGTCTCTTCAGAATGACTGCCTACCTATTCTGTTTTCCCTGATCTATGACAAGACAGTACTCTTTTCTGTCCCTGACTTGTAAAATACAGTCTTGACAAAAACAATACAAATCTAGTCCCTGATCTAAAACAGAAAAAAAGTAGATTCACCTTACCTGAGCCTTCGTGATTGATCACCTGGTTCATGAAAACCCGTCCTTCAGTCGCAGATCAGAAAGTGGCTGGCCTCCTTTGCACGGCAATTCAGTCGGAGGGTTGTTTCAAATAAGAAGAACCAATTTGGTTTCTTCCCCGTACGGTTTCAATCACTTGGCCAATCTGATCCGAGGAGAAGTGAGGGTTTCCGGTCCGAAGGACCAATCTTTTAAAGGAAAAAACTTCAAAGACCAATGCACATAAGGTTCAGGTATGGCACCTTTATTACTTGCAGCAAGGAGACAAAAACATGCAAATACAGGATGTTGCCTAGTTACTAATAGGCTTTTCTTATACTGTTCTATAAAATGTTACTTTCTATGGTTGACGTAGTTAGACACAACTTTCTGTATTGTTCTACAGCAAATGTTACTCAGATTTCCTGCTGACATGTTCAGATTTGAAACTCACTATATGTTACATAGAAAATGTTACTTGGATTTCCTGCTGACATGACTGGATTTATGAAAAATATTTGAGAAAAACAACCTGACCTTGGGGCCTGTATTTTCTTTAGCCCATTACAAGCTTCAATTGTGCAGCTCTAATACATATGTTACATTTCAAGGTACTTTTCTAGCTTAGGTACAAGTAAATGCTGATTGCAGTTCATATTTTCAAACAGCCTTTGTCTTCATTATCAATAGCTTCTGCAGCTGTGGATTTTCTCATAGCATAATCTTTGTTTAAATCTCAGGACATTGGTAGAAGTGATACATCTATTATTATTTTCCTGACACTAGCAGAAATTGAATGTTTCCCTGTAAATTTCCAAAGCATAAGCAGAGACCATAACTGCGCATATTTCATGACATTACAAGATTGGAATGCTAATGCAGTTCGTACAGATTTATGCAGTGTGAAATAAAATAAATGTGTTAACCCTTTTTAAGCCTTGAATACACTAAGCATATTACTAATACATATTTTTCTAACACACATGCAAACACAAATCCTGTTATTCTAATAACTTTCTAAGTTAATTAGAGGAACTTACAGAAATGCTACCAGACCTGATAGCAGGCAGAAACAATTTTTTTGTTCTGCTGCTGTTATTTGCTTTTCAGTACAGGCAGAATTTACTGCATATCTTGGAACCTGACCTTAACTACTTTAGCAGGGGGTGCTTAACATTTGTTAAAATTTGATCATGCACCGCTCTGGCACTTAACTGCTTTGTATTTTTCTGAATATCAAAGCACAATCATTGTGCTCCATGAACTGCATAAGTATAGTTAGATTTTCCTTTATTCTATGAAACAAGATACCAGGCACATTAGCTTGTCCGAGGACCTTTTGACATATCCCCTTACATTAGCACTAACATTTTTGGCAAGTGTGTTTGCTTTTGTTATTAATAATATTACAGTCACAAATGTTCACTTAAAGAACACCAGTTGATTTTTATCCTTTAAGATCAAGCTGAATTCACAGATTCATCTGGAAGATTTTCTAAGAAAATTAAGTAGTGTCTGTACTATAATAAAAAAACAGAAGTCAAATCAAACAATTTCAATACTTTTTATAACAGAAAAAGCTTCCATATCCAAAAGCTACTTCATCAGACTTGAGGGGAAGAAAGTGTTTGCTTTTATAACAAAGTGGTGGACTTGTTTGATGTCGCTTCTTATGTTTTTTTTTTATTATTATTTTATTTTGTACAGATGTTTCAAATCACTACCAACCTTTTATTTTAGTATCTGTACTTTATTTACCCTAGACATGTTTTTATGACTGTGGATTATTACTCATGTCATATTACATCACTAGGACTGTGGGACAATAGAGAGGTGTTAAATATTTTGTTCCAATGGACTGGTAAGAATTTGTGTATTGATTTCTGCTTTGTTAATTTATAGCTCAACTCTGTTAAATAATCTTTATCCTGTCTTGCAAATAACTTTCTTTGTTTAGACTTTCTACTTCCAGACTTACACATCACAGTCCCCACTAAAACAGTGTTCTTCTACTCCCCTTTCTTAAGTCTTTACTTTTATTATTCCTTTTTTTTTACTTTTCCTATTATTTTCCTTCTCATATGTTTCTTACAAACAGTACAAACTCCATACCCACATTGATAGATGCTGCTCCATTTCTTAAATGTTATCAGTACATTAATGCATGTAAGTGCCATTTTGCATTTTCTCAGCTTATGATATTTGTGTTTTCTTCTTCTTTCTGTTTTAGGAAGTGTAATCATCTAACCCTATATCATACCTTTACCACACCTTATCCCAAAGCTTGGTTTTGTACAAAGCAGCATTCTTCTGAAGGTCTTTCATTAGCCATGTAAAAAAAAAAAACAAAAAAAAACCAAGACACACACACACACATACACACACACACACACACACACACACACACACATATGCATATATATATATATATATATATATATATATATATATATATATATATATATATATATTACATACTTTTGAGTGACTCAATCAATGGTCGACATCTGTTTGGTCAACAGAAAGAGATGGTTGACATGTGCAAGATCAACAATCACCAGGTAGGGGAATATGCCTATTCCCCTGAGTATTGTATAGTCTCTGAGTTAGTATATAATTAACAGTGGCTGTGTCTGCTTTGGCCTGCTCCAAAGAAAATCTGTGTGCTGTTCCATGTCTTGATGTCTTTACATTGATGTTATGGGTGTCAATATTTTGTCTGTTTGATGTATACAATTTATATATATATATATATATATATATATATCTATATGGGTATATGTTTCTTGATAGAAATTTCACAATCTCGAACAAGAAACATTGAGACCCATTAAAGCAAAAGTGCACTACATTGAAAGTGCACGTTCAAAAAAGCCGGTTCTCCGAACCAGAAAAAAAATATTTTAAACAGTATTTTGAAGGGGGAAGCCCCTCTGCACCTCCCATGTGAGGGGGGCTCTGCCCCCACACCCCCTACTTAAATATACTAACTCTGAGATCGCACTACAGTGGGAAAAAGGATATATTTCCTTATCCATACTGTAATTTGCTTTAGAGACCAGCTTTTGTGAAAGTGCACTTTCGATTTAGTGCACTTTTGCTTAAATGAGATCGATCTTCTGGTTGTCGAGAAAGTGTGCTTTTGACAATCAGAAGTAGACCCATAGATATATATATATATATATATATATATATATATATATATATATATATACATATATATATATATATACATCTATATATAGTATATATGATCTACATACAACGTTTATAAAATATAGTCATTATATTTTTTGTAAACTTTTTTGAAAAATTGACAGCAAGTGTATTTAGAAAAGAATAAAAACAGCATCTTTGCATTGCTTGTGCAAAAATGCAAACCTTTTATTTTTTGACAATTGTATAAATCATAGATTTAAGTTTTAATAATAAATAAATAAAATGTGATATGTTCCATTGAAGAATGCCACAAGTATACTCCACCCTTCTCATTGCAGACAAAGTTTCTCATTATCACCTAAGGAGATACCCTTGTATGTGTGCCTATGTGACATATATTTATTTGTTGGACTTTGTACAACAGTTGCTTATTAGTTACATATTGAGACTGTTGTCAACTGAGCCATGACACTATTGTTTAATTTCTCGCTTGTGGCTTTCTCCCATATGCTTCATCGTTTCTGCCTGGCATACATATGATTATTCTTTACTTAATTCATGCAAGTCAGTTGCTTCACAGTGACAAAGAATAGAAATGCCATGCAGAATCCTTTCCATGGTGCTGCATTGCTGCAAAAATAAGGAGAAAGTATCTCTCAGAACAGGATTTTCTACTACAAATTTCTCCACTACCACCAAGCATCTAAGTTTGGAAGTCGAATGGCGACTCAACCAGATAAAATGGAAATTTTAACCACATAAACGAAACTATCTAGGATTACTACTCATGAGAAAGATGTCATTCACAAAATAAAAAAACTAACAAGCTGTTACAAGAAGCTGCTAAGATAGCTCTAAAGATCAAAACAGGAACAATCTTTAACATTGGAAGACCTTAAAAATGCTCTGCAACCCTTACAATTAGAAGTGCAAAGTTTTGCAAATAAACTAACTACATTTGGCCTACTCTGGACCAAATTATGCTTAGACTAGAGCAAAGTGAAACCAAAGTTATGGAAAATGAACTAAAAATAAATGAACTCCAGCAAAGGCTTCAGACCAGCAACAACACAATTAAAGAATTACAACAAAAATGTTAGATCTAGAGGCCAGAAGCAGGCATAATAACTATCATAAGAGGAATTCCAGAGAGCTTTGACAATAATAAAAGAAACACTAAGCTCTCTTTTGAATAATAAAGAACTCTTGGATGATATAGTAATAGAAAGAGCCCACAGAGCTATAAGGCGTGCACAAACAAATGACTCTCTGAGGCAACTATATGTCAGATTGCTTAATTCAGCACATGTTCAACAAATACTAGCAGCATACAAAGCTAAAAAGAACTTTACATGGAGAGCACATAAAATCACAATGACTCAAGATCTCCCTTTGAAAATTAAACAAAACAGACAGACACTTAGTAAATATTGTGCTTACCTTATTGAAAACAAGGTTCATTTTCAAATGAAATACCCTGCATCTTTAATTTTCTACCACAAAGAAGAAAAAATATCCCTTGAAACCCCTGCTCAAGCAAAATCCACCTTTCTGCATCTATTTAAAGTTAATCCTGCTTAAAACAACCCAATTCATCTTCTCTGAACTCAAAACAACATTTGAAGGGCTTCAGCAAGGTATTCTGCATGTTTCTATTTTAAAATAAGCTAAAAATAAAACCATTGTTTTATTTTTACAGCTCGGACGTCAGTTTTAGCATTTCAACATTCTGTCTCCCATAATCCTCTTCAAATCAGGAAGCTCTATGATCCTTTCACCTTTCAACCTTAATGATGTCATTAATTATTTGTTTTCAGCCCCAGTGCATCTCTGGGAACAGGAAAAACACTAAATCAAGTCAGGAAAGCTCTACAAACAACGAATATTCAACTTTTCACCATACTTTGCTTTTTTCATCAAAGAAACCTCAAATTGTATGTTTCAAGCCTCTACACTGCTATAGTTACAAAGAAGAAGGTGATAGAAGAAAATACCAGTCATTTGGAAAATTCTAGAAAAGAAAAGGATGTAGCTGCTTTTAAATATTTCAGCCTCCCTTCCTGCAGTATTACAAAACCTGGTGCTACAATGGATAAACCTAGGTACTGTCTCTAAGTAACTGCCTTTCATTTATAAATTCTTAAAAGCTACCCAAGTATGGTTGCATAAAGAAATGACTTAAAGGTGCTTTTCTTTAAGTCACTGCAGATGTCAAGAAACAAGGACTGTGAAATTGTAAAGCATAAGAGTCTCCCCAGACTGACACATAAGTCCTATATTCCTCTTACAGACATATTCTTACAGCTCTATCAAATTGCCCTGCAATCTCCTGCAGCTTTATCCCTCTACTAAATTCTTTTACTCCTACAGCTATATTTGCTCAACAAAACTTGTAAATATTGTAAATATAGAGTACTCCTTTCTTCTCTAATACGTGTACATAAAGCACCTCCACTGTATCTCAATTCCTGTAACTTCTCAATACATGTAAATATCTATGCAACCTAAACACTCAGTTTCAAAGAGTTACAAAGAATTACTGCTTACCTATGCTAATGTAAAAGCTTAATTCTAATCTGTTCCATAAGAATTATAATCTGTACTGTCTTGTATTCCTTGTAATTGTATTTGTAAACTGTTTAATTCATTCTAAAACCTTGCTTGTGTTTCTTGTAAATCCTGAATGTAATCTGATTTAATGCATTCTCAGAGCTTCTCTTCCTGGGCCTCCACTGAAAGCGGGCCATGTTGACCCAGTGGACTTCCCCAGTAATCAAACTGGAATAAAAAAATAAATAAATAAAATAAAATGACATCTGGATCAATGGGTCTCATATAAACTCTTAAGTAATAAACACTCCCAAATGATTGCAGCTATGCTTTCTTGTATTATACAACTATATAGGTGAAATGCTCCAACTAATCCTGGGGCGGGTACTCTTCTTTTCTGAATAATGCTTTGAAACAGGGTGATGCAATTTGGGTTGTGACATTTGTTTTATAATAGCCTAAATAAGTATATTACTTTGACATTAGTAAGTTCTTATACATTGCTTAATCACTATCCTAACTGCATGTTCACTGGGTTCTATTTGAATGAGTCTATGACTAAATGATAAAGTCTTTTCTTGCATGCATATGTGAGAAGGTGACACTGACTAGTTGAAAACAAATGAGTGGATACAGATGCGATCTATCTCAAGTTTTGGATTTTGGTGTCATATTTTTATTCTTTGTATATTTGGATAACAAAGACAGATGCTGTTGTATGTATATTGCCAGTATAGATATAAATGAGGAAATTTCCAGTAGCTTTAAAAAATATAGTTAGTTGCTTATAAAATGATTACTCTAACTGGTTTGGAACTTCAAAGTGTTGCTTTTTCTTTTAAGCTTCTTTTAGATCTGTACTGTATAAAATGTCATTTAGTAAATGTTTAAATAACTTTTGAAATATTAAGAACTAGAACATATTATTGCCTCTTATTATAAACATTTTCTAAAAATGTACTTTCTCTTACTTTGCACATACCATTTAATTGAATAACTAACATATTATTTTAAGAGGTCAGAAAATCATTATACTGTAAATAAGTAAAAGGAGCAGCCTGTGCTCAGTCTGTAGCTGATGATTGTTCACATTTGGAACATTCTAGGTACTTTTGACATCCCTCTGCTAAATGTATATATAACTCTAATACAAATAATAGTTTTTCTTAGCTTTTCCTCTCATGCACAATTACCAATACAGAGGAATGGGTGGACAGGCACCTATTTGGGGTATAGGAGTTTAGAAGTCACTGTATCAATTTTAAAGCTTAACACACTAACAGACAAGTTTTATTACTATTTCTCTGCTTATCAGGCAATGACCATCATGATAAGTAAATGAAGACTTGGTATCAATAGACTTATGGAAAGTTAAAGGGATAGTGGATAAAAAAAAAAGAATTTAATCATGCATCTCACATACCAAAGCAAAGCTAATGTAACCTTCCTGCAAGAAAATCACTTGGATGGCCAACTGTGGGATAAGGAAAGGAAAATGAAATGGGTTAAGCAAATATTAGCTGCAGGTCATAATTCTTTATGGGGGGGGGGGGCATTATAAAAAATAAATCTTTCCAATGAGAAATTACTTTTTTTAACTCTGATTCTAATGGAAAATGGGTATTATTTACTAGCGAATATCATACTCTAAATAATCCTCTACTCTTTCTTAATATATATATATATATATATATATATATATATATATATATATATATATATATATATATATATATATATATATATAGCCCCTGCTCTAATCAACATCTCTTAATTTATGAAATCTTTAATATACTAGCTAACCACCCAAATCATTTGTATATCATTGGTGGGGACTGGGATGCTTTATTAAATCTAGACAAAGATAGATCACATAATGAAAATAGGCAGTCACAACATACCACTATAGCACTTGAAGAATTACAAAATACTTTTGAACTAACTGACCCCTAAATTAAATTCCAATATGATGAAAGAATATCAAGATTCACTTTCTTCGCAGCCACTCATAAAACCTGGTCCAGAATAGATGCTTTTCTAATTTCCCAATCATTGCTTTCGAACAGACTATATTATGCTGTATCACCTAGAACTATCTCAGACCATTCAAAAATCAGTCTCTTAGTACATTTTCAAACATATAAACAAAATGTTCCCTATTTCAATAATTGGACATTAAATCCTAAAATCATTCAAAACCAAGAAACAGCACAGGAAATGCAGAATGTTATAGCCCAACTTCAAAATTACTTTATATTTACTCATATTCCTTATGAGATACAGTGGGCAGCTGGCAAAGCGGTCATTAGGGGTATAATTATCCAAAAATCTGCATGGTTCAAAAAAAGTACAATAACTTTAAAAAGGAACTAGAAACTCAAATAAATATTGCTGAATTAGAACTTAAGAAAAAAATACTCTAAAGACCTGGAGGAAAAAGTAATAGGCTGGCAAAAGCAATTACACAAACACTATCTAGAAAATATCTCCCTGTTAGTGTTAAGGTCAATATATCAGTATTCAGAATGGGCACAAACACCTTCAAAATTCTTAGCTAGACTAATTAACATAAAAAATGGCCCACCAAGAATTAAAGAAATAGTGTATGAAGGACTGGTGAAGCACAAGGACCAAGATATGATAGATGCTTTTGAAGGCATATATAAGAAACTATACAACATACTCTTATCCACATCTACAGGCAATTTTGGTGATTTTATACATAATATAAAATTTCCACAAATTACAGAAGATCCAAACAAACTCCTAAAAACACCTCTGCAACTAAATGAGATAAAAGCTGCAATAAACAAACTCAGACCAGGTAAATCCCCTGGGCCTGATGACTACACCTCTGAATTTTATAAACTATTCATGGAACCTATTTCCAAAGTATTATTAAAAGTTTTCAACTTTATAATACAACATGTAATAACAGATAATTATTTAAGTAACTCCAAAACAGTGCTAATTTTAAAACCGAATTCTGACCCTACAGATCCAGCAAACTATAGACCAATAGTCCTCATAAATACTGACCATAAGATCCTAGCTCATGCTATAGCAAATAGACTTAAGAATGTACTCCCCTTTATCATTTCCCAAGATCAAATGGGCTTTATGATAAACAGGCAAACAAGTGATAACACCCTGCTTTTAGATACCATCATCAGACTTCTTAACAGTGACAAATGCCCTAGATATGTCCTCATGGCGGATGCAACCAAAGCTTTTTGATAGAGTTAATTTACATTTCCTATTTAATATATTGTCTTTATATGGTTTTCCTCATGAATTCATAAGGATAATTAAAGATCTATATCAGAAAGCTTCTACCAGGATTCAAAGATGGCTGCCATGCTGTAAACACTGCTAAACTGCAGCTCTTCAATTAACCCGAGGAAAATCTCTGATCTGAGTGGGTATCTGGAGGTTTAAACACCAAATTGACGATAAAAAGTTGCATTTATACTTACCTAATCTAAAAATCAGTTAAAAAAGTGGGAAAAAAGTATTTATCCATCAGGATTACAAGTGATTACTTTGCTCTGAAGAGAGAAACAAACAAAGGACCGTGTGCTTTCTTTATTCTGCCTTTCTGCTTGGGGAAAGAAAAATCTTGCAACAAGGAAGAACCATGGAAACAACTACTACTAAGACAGAGTTGTCAGAACTATAGTCGCCAGTAAAGGATGGAACTGTGAAAAAACAAAGGATTACTAGACAGCAGGAACAACAGAAACCATTAACTAGATCCAGGACTGATCAGCCACTAAATATGGAGGATATCAAACACGCTTTACTACCTATACAGGAAGCTTTAAAGGACTTGACCTCACAAATACAAACATTTGGAGTTTTATGCAATCAATTGCTTCAGAGAATTGACAAAACTGAGACCAGAATTTCTGAAATAGAGGACAAAATTGACATGCTGGAGAAAAAAATCAAAGGTATGTGATGTGGATGTACAAGCCATGCAAAATAAACTTATTGATTTAGAAGCAAGGTCTAGAAGAAATAATATTATTATAAGAGGAATCCCTGAAAACATCCAGTATGCAGAGCTAATACCAACCATAACACAAATATTTGAAATCCTGTTAAATGATGCTGATGGGGTGAAACAGATTGTAATAGAAAGGGCACACAGAGCGCTGAGAGAGGTACAAGCTTCTACTATGACTAGACCTGTATATGTTAAGATATTGAACTTTCAAGATGTTAGCAAAATACTGTTTACTGCAAAAAAAAAATGGTGGCTACGTTATGTGGAAAAATGTTAAAATATTTCTGGCTCAAGATTTACCATTACAAGTAAGGCAGGCTAGACAGTCTTTATCTGCTCACTGTAAATTTCTGATTGATAAACAAATTAAATTCCAGATGAAATACCCCAATATGCTTACATTTATGGTGGCTGGCACTAAATATTCTGTTTCCAATAAAAATCAGGCAAAAAAAGTGTTTCTGAAAGTTTTTAAAGTTCTACCTGCATCAGAGGGCTGAAAAGAACTTTCATTGAGACTGGCATGTTCCTGTACTCAGATCCAGCATGTATTTTACCTCAAGGCTTTTCTAATCCTTTGTTTCTTCCCTAAACTGTTCAGGCCTCTGAAAAAGCAATAAAACTGTTTGTTTATGCTAATCTGAGGGTCTGCTGTCTGGTTTCCAGACTTTTATGACCTCCAAGGTCTATTTCCATTGTGTGGTAAACAGGAAATGCCTGGATTTCAACTGAGAGTGTCGATTTGGATGTAACACTTCCTGTGGTCCTGCTGTGAAAGAGGTCCCCCGTCGTGAGTATTTCTGATGGTTTCCTGTGGCTTGAGAAGACAAAGAGAACTGAAAATAATATGTTAATGTTCTTTTTATAATGAAATAACATTACAGTATGTACTTAAAGCACATAATAACATGTACGTTTACTATTTTTTTCTTCTTTTATAGGTGTGAACCAAAATCGTTTTTTTTACTATATGCAGTGAGTGGCAGGCACTGTGTAGGGTACAGATTTAAAATGTAGGATCCATTTTTTTTTCTCTCTCTCCTCTCTTCTGTAAAAAGTTTATGTACATAATGATTGCAACAAAACAGATACTTAAGGTAGGATAAAATAAGTACCCAATCTACTAAAACTTTCCTTTACACAGTAATAACCTTAGAAATGAGATTTGTTTAACTAATAGTTAAACCAAAGCTGTAGTTAAGTAGCGGTGTTTGGTAGGGAATGTGTAGTTTAGACTTTGATGTAGATATGCTAGAATATATAGGTTGTAAGTTTAGGAAATGTTTTAAATGTTATTACCTGAAGTTTTTCAATGTGTTGGTGTGTTTAACCTTGTTTATATTTTCTCTTATACAAGACCTATATAAATCCTGGTCCAGGGGTAAAGTGGGTAAGCACTGGTTAGGGACGGGATGTAGGAAATGCTTCCAGATTAGATATAGTGTACAGTCAATACATGTCAATTTGATAATTCCCTCTTATATTGTTATTTGATACCAAGACCTGCGAATGTGGGAGTTGAACTCATGGAATGTTAAAGGGCTCCAGAACTTGAAGAAGAGAAAGCTGTTGCTACACATATTATTACAGGATAAAGCACTGTTTGTATTTCTACAGGAAACACATTTGATGAATGAACAATGGAATGATATTAGAAAAAAGAACTGGATTAGAGAGCTAGTGACATCAGAAGGTAAGACAAACAGTGCGGGAGTGGCTATAATTATCAAAACCCAATACAAAGATAGGATTTTAGACTCCAAAGTGGATCCAAATGGGCGATGGTGTTATGTGATTTTATCGGATAATGCATTTGATAAACCTATCCTACTTTTGAATATATATGCCCCATGTAATGATCAACACAGTTTCATAGCATCATTATATCCAATATTAACACAATATGATGGTTATTATTTTGCTGTGGGTGGAGACTGGAATACCTATCAAAATCCAAAGTTGGATAGGTCTTGTCCACAAAGAGCATTTAATAAGCAGGCCGGGATAGCATTAAATGATTTTAAGGAAGATTTTCAATTATATGACCCCTTTTCTTATTCACAAGATATTAATAATGCAAATAAATACACATTCTATTCACCATGCCACAAAATGTGGTCTAGAATAGATTACTTTTTGATATCTAAAGCACTAACGAATTTAGAACCAGTGGTGGTTATACATACTCGTCATCTATGAGATCACTCAAAAATTTCGTTAAAAATTTCTAAAGATTTAAAAGACACAAGAAGGCATAGGGGTTATAATTGGTCACTCAACCCAAATCTTTTAAGTAAAAAAGAGATAGCAGATGGAATTATAAAATATTTGAAAGAATTTACAGATAGCTTGAAGCTCCAAAAACATACTCCTGACACTGAATGGGCGACAGCTAAAGCTCAAATTAGAGGATTTCTTATACAAAAAGCCTCATATTATAAGAAAATTCATAATAGTGATATTCAAAAACTAGAAATAAGAATAAAACAACTTGATAATGAGCTGATTCAGAATTTTAACGCTCAAACTGAGGAGGAAATATTGAAGCTTCAAAGGGATCTCTTTTTGCTTCATAATAATAAATTAACACTTCAAGAACATAGGTGTTCAGTGAAATATGCTAATAATGTTCAAATACCATCAAAAGCACTGGCAAGGATTATAAATCAATCAAAAACAACTGGATATATTTTGGAAATACAGTATAACGACACAATATATTCTAAAACTGAGGATATTGTTGATGTTTTTGGGAAAATCTATACTAAGGTGTATGAGGGGCAAACTGATAGGTCTCTACATAACCAGAATAAAAGTTTTCTGCAAAAAATTAACTTTACCGAATTAGAAGAGAGCCTGCAAAGTGACCTGATTAAACCTATTTCTAAAGAAGAAATAGTATATACAATTCAACATATGAAAGCACATAAGTCGCCAGGGCCTGATGGTATTACAGCTGAAATTTACAAAGAGTTTGCTGATAGTTTGGGAAAAGAATTGTCTCATGTATTTAATTATATAACTAAAAATAAAATTAGTGACCCCACCTCAATGCGTCAAAAACAATTTTCATACATAAAACCAATTCAGATCCCCTTAACCCAGATAATTACAGACCAATAGCACTAACGAATGTGGATATGAAAATTTTAACATCAATTATAGCATCGAGACTAAAGAAGGTTTTCATATATCTAATTTTTAAGGAACAAGCTAGATTTATGGCAACTAGACAAACTAGCGATAACACACTTACACTGCATAATATGATGACGTATGCTAAACAAAACAACTTTAATATCTATGCTCTTATAATAGATGCCCAGAAAGCATTTGATAGAGTAGACATAAAGTTTTTGTTTGATGTGTTACCCTATTTTAACTTGCCCCAAGAATTCATTCAGATACTACAAATATTATATAGTAATCCATACACTACGCTATACATCAATAGGACTTATTCTAACAGAATACAGATTAAAAATGGTACTCGTCAGGGTTGTCCCATGTCCCCCTTATTGTTTAACCTATATCTAGAACCCCTATTTCTATATATCAAGCAAAATTTGTATCATAATGCACCAATAATTTATAGGAATAAAATATTAATGTCAGCATTCGCCGATGATCTTATTATTTATTGTACAACCCCAATTTCGGACAGTGAAAAGATATTAAAGCTCATAAACAAATTTTTGGTAGTTTCTAATTATAAAATTAACTTACAGAAAATGAATATCTTCCCATTAAGAACCCCAAAACCTTTTTCATTAATGGCCCTGATGGGGAAGTTAACATGTAAAGAAAATATTAAATATATGGGTATCAACTTCTCTACGGATAATAAGGACTTTTATAACAATAATGTTAAACGAGTATGGGAACACATAATAGCTGGTTGTGACAGATGGAAGAATTTAAAACTACCGGTATTAGCAAAAGTATCAATAGTGAAAATCAATATACTACCATGAATGTTATACATATTTAGGTCTGCCCAATTATCAATTTCAAAAACAGTTTTTAAACAAATGCATAAAGATCTAGCTAAATTTATCTGGAACCCAAAAAGAACTAGAATATCTTATGAGAAATTAATGACCCCTAAAACAAGAGGAGGACTTGAGCTACCAAACTTTGAAGCATATTATTTGATTGTAAACGCTAATCAAATTTTAAGAATTGCTAATTATGATGTAACGAATACAAAATGGATACCAACTTGGGTGGTCTTGAATCATAAGCATATTTTGGATAGGAAAATAAATCCTAAAGCATTACCCTTTATGGACAAAATTAGTCTGATAAAATATGGGGTCATGGACCACATAATAACCTGTGTCTCATCTTTGCAAACTTTATTTCAGTCCGTAGATTTATTGCAATATATGATGGTTCTTCAACCTTTCCACAGGAATCCTAATTTTAAACTAAATAATCGGCTGATCGATCTCAGCAAATTTCCATTAATAGTTAATCTGACTCTATTTGATGTTTTTAATAAACTTGACTTATCGGCTTTACAAATTAGACAGGAAATGAATCTACCTAGAAGTTACATTGTTATAATGAGACAAGTTAAAGAACTTGCCTTGAGCTATTTTAGGAACTTTAAACCTGCAGCCGGATTTGTGGATAAGTGCTCTGAATTGTGGCAAGCTATCCAACAAGACACTAAGTTTATAGCAACTGCATACAAATTAATTAAGGATTTGAAATTTCAGGACAAAATTTTGCTTTCAGAGTATTGGGTAAACAAAGTAACAGTAACAGACAATCAGATATTAAAAGCAATTGATATAACTAGGAAATCAGTTTCTTTTCAAAAACTGATGTACACGCAATTGATGATTTGGAACAATGCATATTGCACACATCTTAGATTACATAAATTTAACCCTAGGAATTCTCCAATTTGTCCATACTGTGCAGATCAAACAGCGGATCTTCTTCATATGTTCTGGAGTTGTAAATGCGTATATAAACTTTGGAACTCTCTTAAAGTACAACTGCAAAAGATGGGTTATCAAAGTTCTACACTGTCATGGGAATTTATGATTCTACACATTCCTCCAAGAGAGCTTTCCAGATCGCAAACTATTATTTGTATGAATATTTTTTTGCTGATGAAACTCTATATAGCCACAAATTGGCTAGGACCACATAAGACATCATGGAATAATTTTAAGCTTGTGGCTATAAAACATATACTAGCACATAAATTACTTCTGAAACAAACTAACAAAAATATTAATAACCCGAAAATATGGGAAAAGGTCTTCAATATTATATTAGCATGATACTGATTTTAGGAATATATTAAATATAGGAAGCATTTCATGTAGATATTGTATAAATGGTTTGTAGTAGTTATAGTGTATTATGTGTGTGATGTTTATTGTAATTTTGTAATGTTTTTGGAAAATATATTTCAATAAAAATTTATTATGGAAAAAAAAAGAAAGCTTCTACCACTATTCAGATAAATAAGCTCAAAACTAACCCTATACTGTTATCCAATGGCACAAGACAAGGTTGCCCTCTTTCCCCATACCGCTTTAATCTTTATCTAGAACCTCTCCTTCTGTTTATTTCACAAAAAACCTTCCATTACATACCTAGACTCTATAATACATATCTTACATTCTCTGCTTTTGCTGATGACTTAAATATATATTTTCAGCTTTCCACTACTGACCTCCCAAAAATACTTAAAGCTATAGACAAGTTCTCTGACATCTCTAACTATAATTTATATCTAAATAAATCCCACATATTTCCCATGAATCTTATAGGTCATAAGAAATTTTACTTTCCCTTTGTGAGATCAAGATAAGTTACCAGATAAAATACCTAGGAATAATATTTACTCCTGACTTTAAGGATATAATAAAGAATAACCTATTGCGTACATGGAGCAGTATTGAAAGTGATATCAATAGGTGGAAGAATATTAATATGTCATTACTCTCAAAAGCTAGTGTGGTTAAGATGAACCTTTTATCGAGAATACTCTTTCAACTAAATGCTACTTTTTCAAATATTCCCCAAAAATTCTTCCTTGATATAGAAAAAGCTATATCAAGATTCTTATGGTACCACAGATCCAATAGAATTAAATATGACAAACTTGTACTTACCAAAAATAAAGGGGGATTGGGGTTACCTGATTTGAAACTCTATTATAGTATAATTACTGCCTACAGACTAATACAGATAATAAGCCATGACCCACATGTAAATACCTGGACACCCCAATGGACCAAAATCTGGTCTGAACAACTGAAATCCCTTGGGTATAACAGAAAATCCCTACCATTTTTAAACCTAAATCAAAATGGCATATTCAAGAAGAATATACACCCACTAATTAAATACATGGGTCTTACTACACAGAAATTATTTAAATCATTGCAATTATTAGATGCTCTTGCCTTTATACAACCACTCCACCCAAATCCCAACCTACTAATAAACAAAACACCCTTAAATCTAACCAATTACCCTCTGATAAAAGATCTCACAGTATGGGAAATATACCAATGGAGAAAATCCAATATACAACAAATAAAACTAGAATTAAATCTTACGAAGAAATATATTGTTATTCTTACCCAAATCCATTATCTCTTAAATGTTAAATTCTCATAAACACAAGTCAACTTGCAGGATATTAACTTAGCAAAACTAATACTAGAAAACCTTGAGATGAAAGGGAAAACAATTTCTAGGACATATAAACTTGTAATGAATATAAAACACCAGAATTCTCTATTATTTTCAAACTATTGGCAAGAAAAAAAAACAATCTTTGACAGATGAAAATAAGAGACTGGCCACTGAGAATATGATAAAATTAATTCCTTTTAAGAAGCTGCTATATACACAAATTATGGTAAATAATGTATACTATACCCCATCAAAACTAAATAAGTTCAGTTCCAACTTCTCGCCTTTATGTCCTCACTGCCCAAACCAAACTGCAGATATTCTCCATGTCATGTGGAAATGCAACAAGGTACACAACCTATGGTGCTCTTTAAGAGCTAGGTTAGAGAAGATGGGATATGAAAAATCAACCCTGTCATGGGAGACAGCTATATTGCACATTAACACAATTCAACTTCCAAAAGTAAAAAAAAATGTCATTATCACGGTGTGCCCTTATTAAATTTTATATCACTAAAATTTGGAATGTCACATCTCCAATTACATGGGAAGGCTTTAGCAACCTTGTTATTAAATATATCTCATCTCACAAACTAGTTTATCCAAAAACAAAAAAGAAACACTATTATGAGAAATATTGGGGTTACTTACTAGATGTAATTCTTAACAAAAAAAGATAGTCTGTATACTGACATGATAAAGCAAATTTATATTATGCAATAACTGCATTATAACCAGTTTTTTCTCTTCTTTCCCTTTTTCCTATTTACATATCTAATTGTATTCCCTAATTACATTAAGTATAATAAGTGGTTGAATTTCTATATTTATCTTCTTCATAAAATATGTCCCTTATACTATCCCTTACTTTCTTAAGTAATGTTAAAAACCTTTTATACTCCATTTGATGATGTAGTGACTTCTATTGCATATAGTATATATATATATATATATATATATATATATATATATATATATATTTATTTATTTCTTGTGTTATTCATTTTTTGAATGTTTCCTTTTTGTATGTACTGTTTGTTTTGTGTGTTTGATTGGATGTATCACTGTTAATATCTAAAAATTCAAATAAAGAGATTTTGAAAAAAAAAAACACCACACAGCAAAGGAATCTCAAAAACACTGACAAAATACAAATACAATGAATTTACTGATATCCAGAAAACTGGTTAAGCGCTTTTGTTTGTAAATCTAGAATTCTTCAAAACTAGTAATATTCAAATCCATTCTCTTTAAATACAAACATATGAAATGAATTTACATACATTATCACTCCATTGTTAAGTGTTAAAATCAGATAAGAATTCAGTCTGGGTTCCTGTGCATGTATTTGTGTGTTTTGTGCATATGTGTATATATGTGTGTATGTGTATGTGTGTGTGCGTGCGTGTGTGTGTGTCTGTGTGTGTGTGTGTGAGTGTGTGTGTGCGTGTGTGTGTGTGTGTGTGTGTGTGTGTGTGTGTGTGTGTGTGCATGCAAGTGTGTGTGCATATGTGTGAGTGTGTGTGTGCGTGTGCATACATGTGTGTGTGTGTGTGTGTGTGTGTGTGTGTGTGTGTATGTGTGTGTGTGTGGTGTGTGTGTGTGTGGACACGCATACTAACATTATCAAAAAATTAATAAATTGATAAAACAGTTCTGTTTAAAAATCTATGGACCAAAGGGTGTCTTAGACATACTTTTGTAAAGGAAAGCTCTGTCTTTGAGTAGACTACTTAAAAAAGCAGTGTAATTAAACCCAGGGGAGACATTACATCATTGGCTCTTAATAACCAAAGGAGTTCCCTGTGTTCTAATAATATATCCAGTTCCACAATTATATTTTCAGTGCATCTTTTTTTATAAACAGTAACTTAACTGCTCCTACAAAACACACACAGTAATGAATCATTTACCTCAAAATGCATAATATTAGTGCAATGAAAAAAATGCCTGGGCATATGGTTGATCTCCACTGTGGCATTATAGAGAGGGTGCCCTCTCTCATAATACAGCATTGTCACTGAACTACTTTCAGTGCCAATCTCCTACCAGACACTGAGCTGCACCTTTTATCTGCCTGATGTGCCTAGGCAAGGATTGCCAAATGTATAGAAAAACTGATGATTTGCTACACGATCATACAAAGGAACCTGAATGGTGGGGCACATGTTATTTTAGGCCTTGGAATAAATTGTGTCAACTGCTGCCAATCAGTCTATGCACTATAATTGTCATATTTTTCTCTATGCGTAAGCTGTCACTTTTATGTGACAGTAATCTGTCATCATTTATGAGATTTCAATTTCATGGAAATTGACTATTCAAGCATCTATGGATTGCAGTATTTATACAATTATTTACACCAACCTGCACTCTTAAAAAAATAAAGGATTCAGTTATTCATGGGCAATGCAATCTGACAGAAACAAACTTATTTTATTCTTGGATGTTGTAAGCTGTTGCTGCATCCTTTCAATACTACAGGGGCTTCTTACGTCTGTTATGAACAGTTGGGGAAACAGATTCCAAAATGAGGAGCCAAAATCAATTGGCATGGGCAGATGGGTAGTCAGAAGACAAATATTGTTTATAACAAAAATGCCAAAAAAAGTTACCGAAAATCTCTGAGAAGAAATCACTGCAACTATTACTGTCATTCTGGATCACAGATGAAGCAAATCATAATGCAGTCAAGTCAGCCAGCTTAATTAAAATGATACACAGCTTTTGTTGAAATGATACTTACAAAATGTTCATACTGTATAGCATTCATAACAACGAGGAGAAGATAAGTCCCTAGGAAATCAAAAGCAACAGCATCATTCAACAGCATGTTTCTCCTGTCTTGCTTATGCACAATTGTTATTAATATGAGGAAACAGTAAATAATGTTTTGTCATTGACATTTCCTATCATACTGCAGGTCTACTTTATTTCTTTATGCACTTATTCATCTGAACACAAACTAAATGTTCTTCAGTTTTTCATTTTGCTTTTCTGATTCATCACAATAACAGTCTCACCTGTTTGAATATATAGCACAGGGATAGTTTATACCAGACTTTATCAGATGGTATGTTACTAGCATACAAAGTACGTTTTTTGCCAATCTTCAGCTTAATACAGAATTTCCTAGAATTCAGTCGTGCAAAATTTCTGAGAGATACGACTCATGTTGCCTTTGCATACAGTTGTGTGTGTGTGTGTGTGTGTGTGTGTGTGTGTGTGTGTGTGTGTGTGTGTGTGCATTCTAGTATGAAATGCTGACTTCCTAAAGTCAGCAATGTAAAAGAACAAAAAAAAAAATACCCCAAATCCAAAAAGACGACAAAATCTCCAAACTTTCGTATACCAACTAACCAGTCACACCAACTTGTAAAAGGGAGATATCTCTCAAAACAAGTGAATCATTGCCAGTGCACTATTAGAAGTATTGCTGGCACGATTAGAAATTGCACCAGCAATGATTTCCTGTTGGAAAAAGGAATCACTGTTATGCCATTTGTATTTTTCTCTGCATCTATTGACACTCAAGAAATTTCACCTCAAGCATGTATACATGTGTGTGTGTGTGTGTGTGTGTGTGTGTGTGTGTGTGTGTGTGTGTGTGTGTGTGTGTGTGTGTGTGCGTGTGAGTGTGTGTGTAGCTTTCAAGCTTGCATTCATCTATAAAACTTTTGCTTACTTTTTCAAATTTTATGTGTTTGAGAAGGCAGATGCTATAGTCTTATCTCCTTACATTATCTTGGTGCATTAACTCAGCAAATACAGTATATATATTTATATATTTTTTCAGTTAATGTATTCCTTCTTTTTCAGAAAGATACCACTTTGTTGTATTTTGGTAAGGTTTCTCTGATAATAATGTTAGGCAGTATCATGCACTCAACAGGATTAAACACAGGGAGTCTGAAAATGTAATCTAAACTAGTTTCATCCAATCTTAGGATGTCCTTCTTTTCCTGAGGTACTCTGACCACAGAGCAGATTATATTAATTTAAGAGATTCAAAGTGAATGAAGTATTGTTCTCTACACGAAACTGCAGTATGAATTCATAGAATACAAACTTGAGCGATTTGCATCTTATAAATTTATAGATAATTACTAGGCACACTGTCCTTGCAGGCCATTTTAAGCTTAGCCAACATCCCTTTTTATGCTCAAAATAACCTTTTAGATTGGCCTTACTCATCTCATGGTTGATAATTATGTATTACCCCAAATGAGAATAACTGGGATCATACCATAGATAATGTGAGGGGACCCATGGATGGGTTAAAGCATTTTAGAGTTGCCTCAAGGGGCAGTCCAGTGGAAAATGTTCTGTTTACCATCCATAGATATAGGTTGTGCTTGAAAATGGGCAGGGATGAACTTTGCTTTATGTGGATGGGAAGGCTGTTCCACAGCAAATGTATCCTCTGTGAAATATACCTGTTACTCTAAATCATATTGTTGATGTTGCATAAGAGGTTTAGTTTCCCAGTCAGAGTATTTCTGATGCCATTTGACTTGCTGATGTGCAGTAAATCCATCAGTAACAAGTCAGATGATGCCTTGTATGCCATACACAGGTCACCTTTTAGCAGTCTGTACATTAACAGGGGTTTGTGTTGGTCCATGGAGGACATGCTTTTCAGGTCTTGTATCTTTTTAGTAAGGTATCTCTGTCAGCATTCCAGTTGTTGCATGTGTCTGGACAGATACATGCCAGAGGGGGCATAATATTGAATGACTGGCCTAATGAGGGTGATGTAAAGGGGTACCTGTAGTCAATAATTCTGAATTCAAATATTTTAAACAGACAGAAGTTCTTAAACTCTTTCATGAATCATCCAAATTCACTTGCACAATCACCAAACCTGCATCAACACAGCTGCTATTTGTACAAAGGAGAACTATTCCCACATAGAAAAGTGGCTAGGCCTGGCCATCCCTACTAAGGCCAAATGTAATAGGAAGTTTAAGATCAAAACCCTCTGGCAACTTAAATAACTACTATAACAAGATTAAAAAATTCTTAAATATACAGCAGATTAAACTTTTTCATATTAAAGATTGCATCAGGTATATCAGCAGGGAACTAAAAGTTACTAACAGGGCAGGTAAGGTAAATCATGAAGCTAATTTATATTCTGAAGTAATAATTACAAGTTCTTTACTTATATTAGCAAACTACCAAGCAACATAATAACATCCATCACTGTTCTGAACCTATCCAAAATGGCACCAGCCACACAGACCCAGAAGATATAGCAAATGCACTAGCAGACAAATGCAGTATAAACTTTACCCATGAAACAACTATTTTAATTCCCCAAATTCCTGAATCCCTTATACTATACAATTTCACAGTGAAACATGTACTCGAGGTACTTCCATGGGACCTGATAATTTACCGAGTGCCAAAAAAGCCCTTGTAGTACCTCTCCTTCAATCGTTTAACCTGCAACAGAATATGTTCTTAAAATATGAAAACCAGCAGGGGTGATGTCACTGCACAATTGTGATCCTAATACAGATCTGGGAAATTTTAGACACATTAATCTGACAAGTCTAATTTGAAAAGAAGCTGAACACATTATATCTGAACTCATAAATGATGATATCAAACACCTTAACAGGCTAAACCCACATCATTTTGGCTTTCTCTAAGAGATCTTGCCTACGGTATTTAATTAATGTCTTTGGGAAGATCACACAGACTGTAGGCAGCAGTCATTCCATTCACATAGATTATTTGTATCTGGCCAGTGTGTTTAATGCTATACCCTATGATAGCATTGTAAACAAGCTAACTGCTTTAAAAGCAGATCCGTGTTTGGTGAGGTGGTTAGCCAATGGTCTGAAAATAGCACTCGTATTTAAGTTGGCAGGTACCTACTTTGAAAGTAGTGTTAACTAGTGGTATGCCCTAGGTTTCAGTACTGGGACCTCCTCCATTATGGCATCTACTTCTCTAATCTTCAAACCAGGAAACAGTTTCTAGAACTCACTAAACTGGGCACTGTTGTCAAACCACATTATACCAATTCATTATAGAAGGAACTACCCTCATAAGTAAGTTTTGTATAAAAAACAGTTAAAGTTAAATGCAAAAAAGTGTAGTATTTTTATATTTGGTAATCAACCCTTTCCCTCAATATACAATATATAGCCAATACCCCACTACAAATGATCTTGGAACCTGAGTTAATTATTTCCTCTCCCTTGGTCACCATCTAGCAGCAGTAGTCAGAAAATCCTTCAATTAGGCACGCCTAATATCTAAAGACAAATTATCTAGGTCAAAAGAAGTTATCATCCCTCTTTATGCAATCCTAATTAGAACAGTTATTGAGTACAATGCCTCCTTTCTAGACATCCTAAGGTACATATTGGCAGGCCATAAAGGCTGGAGAAATTTGCTAAATGAAACACATAGTGTAGGATTGGGATAGGAAGGACATGGAGAAATATGATCAGGTGACATAAAATAAACTTGATATTCAAGGTCTTAACTTTCACTGCTTAAGGAGTGGAAGTTAAGGCCTTAATTGGGTTGTGCAAAAAAGGAGATGAGAAGGGGGAACATGATGTTGTCCACTGCTAGGAAGATTGTGAAAAGATGGAAAGAACAGTGGGCATGCCTTCACGTGAGAAGACAATGTCTAAAATTGCTAATGGACCGGGGTCTATCACAACAGATGAATTCACTGATTTTGGAAGTTGTAGCCATCAAGGTCAGTCTATATGTGTGAATAAGATCTGGTCAAAGAATTTCAATACGCTGGAGAGATTTGGTGCATTCTGGCTAATATACATCTTCAGTACTGTATGGAAGGCAGGGTAGAACCTCTGGAGCAACAAACTGGAATGATGATCCCCAGCTTCACTAAAAGGGTTAACAGTACTTACGTATTATCGCACACCTTTCAAACATATGACAGTTGTACACACACTATTAACAAACCGCAGTGAACAGGTAGCAGATAACTTAAGTACTGAAATCTGTACTAATAAACACAGTGAAACACAAGTGAAACATTTATGTGAAAAACAGCATTGGAAAGGGAAAATGTTATTGCATCCTGCTTCCAAGCAAGTCACAGTCGTACGTACTGTATTGACCAACCGCAATCAAGCTTAGTAACTCAAGCCCAGCTTGATTATAAAACTCCACTAATTCTGAAAAAAAAAACCCAGATTCTCATCTTCTAATAAGATGTTTAAAGAATGTCTGTGAGTTTTTTTATTTTATCTTTTTTTCTATAATTATGCTTTCAACATGCAAACATGGCTTTCTGAAGTAATTTACGGTAATACTTAGAATATTTTTCTGATTCCCCCCCACACCCTTAGTTTTTCCTACTCTTCAGAATTATGACCAGTGAAGTTGAGGAGTTTGTGTCTTTGTGTCCTGTGAGGGGCTGACAAACTGTTCAGGATTAGTATACTGCCTTCAGCCTACTGAGTGCCAGGATAGGTTCTGACACATTTGGAAGGTGGTTGCGATAATACATAAGCACCAGGTGAACTATTCTGATCCATCTACAGGTACATTAAAAAGCCTGAAAGTCTGTCTAAAAGCTTATTCTACAATGTGAGTCAAAGTATCGATTTTGCAAAGACAGTTTAATTTTCAGGCTATCCCAATGTTGACTAGATCTTTAGTCATGCATCTCTCTGTGAAAAATCTTGGGAGTTTGTAATATAGGATACATTGATTTATGGCTTATCCCCCAGATTCAGCAAGCTCTGAATGGAGTGCCTGAATACTGCAAGAGCTGCTGCATGCAATATGGCCACCGAGCGATTCAGGAACAAGCTCCAGAGACGTGCTGGAGCGTGCCTACACTATTCCCACACTGACACCACTGCTATATGCTAATTACTTCATTTGCTGGTGAAAACCATGCAAACAAGGTGAATTAGTGATTCAGGAACAGACAGGTGTCTGTGCATGAATAGTGTAACCTGCAGAAATGTATTCGGTTACTAACTGAATACATTTCTGCAAATTACAAAACGGAGGCATGACAGCTCAAAAGAAAGCATGTATTCTATGTAGCAGGCATGCCAATGGCCAAATATATGGCCATTGGCATGAGAAATAGTTGCAAATTTATAAAAAACAAGTTTTTTTTTTTTTGGCCGATCTCGGACATTTAAGCATAGGGCAGCAGTGCGCAAATGGGATCACTCCGGAAATAAGAAAAAAAGGGGGAAATAAGCTTTTAAACCCAAATCAGCATTTTGCCATAATAGTTGACAGCATGCATAAGACAACAATACCAGGGAATAGTGGTTGTTAAGGGGGAAGGCTCAGTGTGAGTCAGGTAACTATGAATTAGCATCCTGTTTTATGCAAATAAGGGGATTGATACTGAATCACAGATTTCCTCTCAGTGTTAGCTTACACCCAACCATGTAGGTGCAGCAACACCATTGTATAAGTCTAAGAGGTGGATGACCTCATAAGGGAGAGTGTCATACATTCTCTAAGCTTACTGGAGCTCTGTGGCTCGTGTTTGCCCTAAGCTAAGCAGAATTAATGAAGGGGGTGTTTCTGAGGCTGTCTAACAGTGATACACTGCCTAAACGGGTGTGCACGCCGCACACCAGATTTCTTTAAAAAAAAAAAAAAAAAAAACAGGAAATAGCAGCTCTATTCACATCTGAGCACTGGATATGTGCAGTGCACCTCAGGGCTTAAACGGGAAGGCAATGGGAAGGAAAAACAGCAGTAGGAAGGCACTCAAGGAGAACTAGCATAGCTGGCAGGTGAAATGTATAAGAATCAGCCAATTACACATGGAATAGCCTCGCACACTACTATCAACTATGCAAACACCATCCAGTTTTGTTTTTGCCACAAACTCTACACAACTGGTGTACACAGATGGGGAAATTTTATCTGACAAAACTAACAAAATGTTAGGGGCTGCTGTCACTTTCATACATCAATATGTGCAAGAAGATAAGGGTGGTGAGGATGTGAATGCTGATGACCAACCCACAGTGAGGAAGAGGAGAAGAGTGTACAGAGTGCACAGACCCAGAGTAACCTACCAGGGGCTACATGAGCTGGAGATAGTGGAGTGTAATAGGGTGGACAGGGACATTCTTACAGCAAATTGCTGAGCTGTGCGGCCATGCCTCACACACAGAACCAACAGAGGGGAACCCATCCAGTGGATACCAAGGTATATGTAGGCTTAAGAATACCTTCCAAAGGGTAACTGGAGATATCATGGGGAATCTCACAGGCATCAGTATCCAGGGTACTCCACCAGTTCCTAGATGCCATGTCAGCACATGCCAGTGAGCACATATATTTCCTCAACACCTGTGAGGCATTGACCAGCAATATGCATCTCTTCCACTAAACAGCAGAATACCCTGAGGTAGTGGGTGCTATAGACTGCACATACATACACATCAAAGCACCACCTGATGAGTGGGGTAGGGTCTACATAAACCACAAGGACTTCCAGTCCATCAACTGCCAGGTTGTGTGCGATGCCCAGGGCATTATCTTGAATGTGTGTGCTGGCAGCCCTGGAAGCTGTCACGACTCACACATCTGGCATATGACACAGCTGTACCAGTCATTTGCCATTTGAGAAATCCCATATGGCCACCTGGTGGAGGCTGCTGGCTACGCACTGGAAGCCGTGGCTGATGACACCCCTCAGAAATGCACACACACCTGAACAAGAACTCCATAATGAGGTGCACGCACAAACCAGAATCATAATAGAGGGTGTGTTTGGGATGCTCATATCATGGTTCTGCTGCCTGGCCATATCCAATGGAGCCTTGAAGTACTCTTCACCTACATGTACACAAATGTTCATAGTATGTGCCATGCTACACAATATGATCCTATGGAAACAGCTGCAGCAGGAACAGCACGGGGCAAGGCCACACAGCCCCCCAACATTGCCAAGGTCATCACAGGCACAGAGTGACTTGGAGGAGGAACTACCTGAGCCTGCCATGTAGGCAGAAGGAGCCATGCCCAGTATGCCCAGACCTTGGCAAAGAGGCAACACATAGTACATACACAGACACGATAGGGACCCAGGGAATGATACCTCTCTCTAACTTGCACATACAGTAAAAGGGATGCCAAACATGACACTACCTGTGCTTTGCCATGTATAGGGAGTGTACCATGTGCATCTGACATAGTCATCCCTCCAGCACCTTCCAAAATACTGACACAGCCACAAGGTGTCACTCTTCCTATTAATTACTGAATGGAGTAGTATGTTCTAATAGTTGTATCTATGGTATGGACGTGAGCATGCAAGGGGATAGGGTGGCTGAAAGGGATGGCAGCAGATAGTGGACAACTATATGGGCAGCATGAAATCCATAACATATACTGGTGTCAACATACTCGGCAGTACTAGACAAGGTGACAAATCCCACTGCAGTACATGTGGTGGTCCAAATGTGTGCCCATAGGACACAAACATGCATGTCATGAGGCAATCATACCCACCACCAGCCTCACCCAGCAGGGCAGGTGTAGATGACCACAAAGAGAGGCTATGCTAAGGCCTCGAATTGATGACAATGGTAAACAGCCCCCATCCAGACCTGCACAGACAGACTACAAAAGGTCTGGCAGCTGTATGTTAGTTCTGAAGGGTAAGAAGTCTGAAACTGAAATGTAGATCAATAAAACCTAAAATTTGTTCTCTACTGATATGCCTCCAGTCTGCAAGATAGGTCAGAATACAAAATAAAATGAAAGTCAACACAATACTTGATATACCAGTACAGTCATAGCAAATGTTTAAAGTCATCAGGTGTGCTTCCCTCCTCACAATCCTATTTAGAAATGCAGTAACATATAACTGTGAGGAGTAATATCAGTGGAGCACAGATTACCTGAGCTGGCACAATCTACAGGATAGAGTGTTGCATGTGTACAATATACAGGGGTCCATGTGTTAGGTTGTGTGTTCAATATTGTCTTGAAGTGGTCAGCATGTAGGCATGGAATGTTGTGTCTCGGTGGCCTATGGGCAGTACTGTGGTTGACAGGGCCATGTTCCGACAACTGCAGTGCCAACCACAATGCTCCTCAGCAATACCCATATCAGCAGTCATCCATACTCACAGTCCAGATGTCAATATCTGTCACCATCTGAAAGATGGACATGCCATGAATGTGGGCCCATACATGCCCACAGTACACAGGTGAAAGTACCCTAGACAAAGTACATAAAATGTAACTGTCACATGCACACAACTTTGGAGTTGTACATACAGGTTAGCAGCACAGTTGTCCGTGTAGTATGGAATGCTGATGTAGTCTGGCCAATCAGTGGCAGACCACAAAAGGCACAGTTATTAAGTAATGAGAGATTGCCTATGTCCCTGCTCAAGGCAGCATAAGGGGAATGTCCCAGGTATATCTGTGAGTCAGCTGTAAGTAGTTTCCATATCACACATGCACGCAGCTCACCCCACCATCAGGCACAGTTTTATCACAGGTCATACCCTTGCTGTTGGGAATGAGTACAGTATGACCCCACTTCTGTATGGGAATACCCACAGAATGCAGCATGCTGAAGAGGTGTCCCATGCCGGTGTGACCCTAGCTGTAATTAGCAACCTGCCTGTATCCAGACCCATGGATTAATATAGACAGGAACTATTGGCATTAACACCTTGCACACTTACCCTGTCACCCCAGGGGAATCCACCAGCTTGCAGCCTTGGAATGTAGGAGTGACAGAATGCACTGGCCTGCTAAATATGGCCTGCATCACTACCAAATTGCCTACAGTCCTCTGTCAAAGGCCTGTGCCTCACTCATAGTGCCAGTGTATGGTATCTCATGGGGTCCCAACTAACTACCTAACACAGTCAACAGAACACAAATGCATGGCCATGTTGACAAATCCCAGTTGCATGCCCACCATGTCCTACTGCATGAATTATAGACCAACCCCTAAATACCGCTGGGATGAAGGGCCAACTATAGGGATACTTCTCAGATATCACTCGCATAATGTTAGGAAGAGGCTATAATAACAGGGTGGGGGGGTGTAGAAGCATGCACATCATGGAGTGTGTGAAGTCTGAAACTCTGATGTGTGCCCATACTACCCCTACCCACAAACCAGTAATGAGTGGCTACAAACCCACTCATAAACCACAATGTGAAGGGGGAGCTGACCAGATATATGAACCCTGCTTCTGGGTAACTTGTGTGAATCTGTACTGCTGAGAGGGATGGCCACAGCAGGATATGGCCATTCTGTTAATTCGATATATGTCCAAGAAGGGGATCCTCAGCCACCCTTGTACCAAGGTGCTGGACCACTTACGCAGACCCATAAGCAAGTGTCTGCAGCTGCCTCTCCAAAATGGCATGAGTGTGCAAGAATTTATAGGCTGCGGACCACAATGCTGGACACAGCTCCATTCATCTTGTATTTCCCAGGAAATAACTGTGAGCAAATAATTATATCTGTCAGTAGTTGATGACATAATACATCACAGTGTAAAACAGTACATATGTTTGAATATCTCTGCTGACACCAGCCATGTACCACAAGCAGTACAAACAACAATAGCTACAGTATCCCACTATCTGCCGCCCATTGTGACTCCATATTGTTAACCTATCTACAGATATCCTGCAGAAACAGTTTGCTAACTGTAGATGTAGAACACCAAACCCTGGACTGGAGTACAACCCTACCTGGAATGGATTCACACACTCAATGCAGAAGGTCTTACTGGGCATTCTCATACACTTAGAGAAATGAAGCCCAAGTCTGACAACACAATGGACTATACATATCTGTCATTTGCAGATGTCTATGCACACATGCCAAATTGTACACCATTTATGCTTCACACACACAATGAATAGGAATACTCACACACATCTAAGGCCAACAGACTATAATATGTCAAACATATACACAGAGATGTGGGGAAGAGAGACAGAGAGTGATAGAGAGAATTCCATCAAGAGGCCTGTCCCACCCACTACACATCCAGCTGGCCTATATCACATGATGTGCTTATGTCAATCACTGTAGACATTTCTTTTGGTAGTCCTCAGCCCTATAGTGCTTGTGGTGCTTGTGATAACTGTGTCACATGGTAGCACAAATAAGTATTCATGTAGCATTTGCAAACTCAGTCCTGTCAAATATAAAGTTGTATGCGACTGTGTGTGTGTGTGTGTGTGTGTGTGTGTGTGTGTGTGTGTGTGTGTGTGTGTGTTTCCAGAGGAATGATTTATCGCCCATTCACACACAATACACTTCCTATTGCCAATGTTAACACTCCTGTTGATGTCAGTCACCTGGAAATAACCCTTTGAGAAATCTCAGCACTATAAGCTCTGTGGTGCTCGCAATAACTGCGTAATACTGTAGTGTAGCATACTAGTTAGGTTGAAGTTCTAATCCCAAACATGGCAACTATGAAACTGTGTTTGTGTGACAGAGAGTGTGTGTGTCTTTGTTGACACCTGAGTTTGTGGACATTCACACTTACTACTCTCCCCTTACCCTTCCTTCAGCACTGCTGCTGATGTCACTCACCTTCAAAGATACCTTTGGACAGCTCTTTAACATATAAGCTCAGTGGTGCTTGCGATAACTGCGCACCATAGTGTAGTATACTAGTTATGTAGGAGTTCTAATCCCAGACATGGCAACTGTGAAACTGTGTGTGTTTGTATGAAAGAGTGTATGTGTCTTTGATAACACCTGACTTTGTGGACATTCATACTTAGTATTCTCCCCTTACCCCTCCTTTAGCAATGCTGCTGATGTTACTCACCTTCAAAGATACCTTCAGACAGCTGTCTAATATATAAGCTCTGTGGTGCTTACAATAACTGTGTAATACCATATTGTTGCATACTAATTAGGTAGGAGTTCTAATCCCAAACATAGCAATTGTGAAACTGTGTGTGTTTGTGTGAGAGAGTGTTTGTCTTTGTTGACACCTGATTTTGTGGACATTCACACTTACTAGTCTTCCCTTACCCCTCCTTTAGCACTGCTGCTGATGTCACTCACCTTCAAAGATACCTTTGGACAACTCTCAGGCACATAAGCTCTGTGGTGCTTGCGATCAATGTGTAACACTGTAGTAGCAATACATAGATAGGTAGGGGTTCAAAACTCAGTACTGGCAAGTGTGTGTGTGTGTGTGTGTGTGTGTGTGTGTGTATGTGTGTGTGCGCGCGTGTGTGTGTGTGTGTGCGTGTGTGTGTGTGTGTGTGTGTGTGTGTGTGTGTGTGTGTGTCATCAGTATCCTGTATGGGTGTTGTTGTGGTTGGGTAATAACAGGATCCATTTCAGTGTGGGTTTTGCTACATTATTATATTGAGGACCTATATTTCCCAATGTCCACATTACACGGCCAACAGTTGCAAACACCATAGAGGTTGGTGTAGACAATCCACAGCCATAAATGTCTACTGCCATGTGCAATAACTATGTGACAGTATGGATTCGTGAACAATATAGGCAACCCTTATAATACTCAGAGACCACTCTCCACCCGTAGATCATACACAAACACGCTTGGCTCTTTCTCTCTCTCTCTGTCTTTCTTCCTTTCTTTCTTTCTCTCTGTCTCTGTCTCTCTGTCTCTCTCTCTATCTCTCTCTCTCTCTCTCTCTCTCTCCCTCTCTGGTAGATGTGGAAAAGAACATCTGTTCTGCATATGCAGCAGCTTGACTTTTGTAGGTAGTGCTCATGATCAGCTAATGGCTTGTGCACGAATTGGAGTCCCCCACTTGCTAATTGCATGTGGAACAGCTGTGGTATCATTCCTATAGCCAGTTGCATGGAAACACACTCCTATAACTAAGCACTTCATGTGGGTGTTGGCCCTTTTCCTTCACTGTGAGCAGGACTTCATGTGGGTGTCTGACAAACAGCATCACAGTGGGTAGTTGGAAATACCTCTTGCAATAAGCACTGTGGAGACAGGCCAACAAACTGGAGGGGGGTGTTCCAGACATGGGGACAGAATGTAAGTATTGTAAGTATTACTGTTCTACATATGAAGTAAAGTTGGTTTAACAGGGTTTGTGTGGATATGGCTGTCCTGCATTTTGTAAAGTCTGGCATGACAGTGGTATGTGGTTGAGAAACCTCTCACCTGTAGGGCTATCTGCATACTGTCCAGAGTATGGAGTCTTAGATTTGGTGTGTTACTCACACATGGTCTGTTTTTATAAATGCAGTAGCATACTCTGATGATTGCAGTCAGTAAATGGTAACATCCATGTGTGTTACTGACTTCATATCCCTCAAAAGAGACATGTTACAACAAACCCTGTTACACCAGTAGTTTTTTCAGTTTATAACAGCAATATGTAAATAGTGGCCCTGTGTTTGTGCCTCGGTCCTCCAAGTCTGTCACCCTTTGTCCATATGTCATGCAGCAAGAGGAGGATGTGTACAGTATATCATTATTTACTTACATCATTCCTGATATCAAGCCAGTGATATATCAGACTGCCAGACATGTTATGTATAGGAGGCCTTATATTTGAGGACAAAACCTGGACATTCTGTTGTAGTCTGTACAATAGAGAGGTCAGTGTCCTAATGGTGATTGTTGACAAAGTGCCTGTGTTGTGTAGTAGTATATTGTGAATATGTTATTTGGCTTGTGTACAAACTGGTGTAGATGTCAGTGTTCTTGGTCCTATTCTATCTGATGTTGCATGCTGCTCCAGTTTCTGGTACCCTATCAACTTATATGTTTGTAGGGCCAGACTGAGACATGTCCCATACCACAGTCAGGCATCAAACTACACTGTGAATTGGGCCAGTATATGCAGGGTTAGTGTGTCAATGGTAAATATGATGATGGGTTTTGTTCACACAGTCCATACACTGTACTATTAAATAGACTTACCATTATGTGACTGTGACTGTGTTGAGATTGGTTGCGGGTATGCACTTTCACACTGGTGTTTGTTACTCCATGCTGTTACATGTCTGTAGTGCCTGCTATATTTACAATTACATGTGTATTCCCCCATAGGAAAATAAGGATAGTGTTGTGGCAGTCTGCCTGTAGTTTATACAGTGCTTGGCGACATGTCTAGCAGCACAGTGTATATACCCGAGTGTGATGATATGTCCAGATATTTGTAAGATGTACTGTTGCCTGGCCACCATACATGTTGTGAATTACTGACAAAGCAGTGAGATGGTGTGAAGATATATGTCACTGACTAGTTGGAAGTATGTGGTCTTGGGACCTGTGCTCCTCCAATTAATATATGCGAGGACAGACAGGAGGGTGTGAATGCATCAATGGTGTGAGCCTATCTACTCCAGTATTTGTGATATTTCCCAATGCTCATGGCTTTAAACATCCCCTTTGTCAGGCTTGGTCCACATTTCTTGCACTAAGGTGTTGTGTGTATACCTCTCGACTGACCAGGTTATTTCAGACTGTCCAGATTTATTGCTCATATATCTGCTGTATTCCACAGGATCATTGCTGTGATTTGTGTGGTACTTCACTATGATGAGCTCATGAAGTCTGTCAGCAACTGATGGCATACATGTCAGGTTCAGCAGAGCCTTCCTTCACAATATGTATGTTGACACAACCCCTGTTACTGTAGCAACACTCTACATTTATAACTGCAATATGTACAGTACGTTCCCTTGCACTGAGAGGTTGAGACTTATGGTGCTGAGGTATGACTCCACTACATGTTATGGGCATATGTTATACATACACTCACACACACACACACACACACACACACACACACACACACACACACACACACACACACACACACGCACACACACATATATATATATATATATATAGATATAGATAGATAGATATATATAGAGAGAGAGAGAGAGAGATAAATATATAAATATATGTGTGTATGTGTGTGTGTGTATATATATATATATATATATATATATATATATATATATATATATATATATATATATATATATATATATCCTTTTTATGTGTGAACATGAGTATTGTATATTCCTTTTCAGATGCATCTCACCATATTTATCTGATATGTGTATATTTAGATATGAACACATGACTGATACCATACTATTTCCACTAACAAGTAGTGAACAACTGTAGTAGTCAAAGCAGTTATTCATTACTATTCAGTAAGTGTACTTAATGATATATTTGAAAAACAACAGACATTCTTACAGCTCTGATGGCTTAGTGGTAAATGCTGTGACTATAGTGTACTGGGCCCTGGGTTAAAGACCTGCATGGGCTATTCATTTTGGTGCTGGGCAGTACAAGAGCTGATGATGACAGGGTGAGTAAGAGACTTTAAAGCAGCTTTAAGTGGGTTTGCATGATGGTAAGTGCTGCTAACATGCAGTTTATTGGAAACACACTTACACCGTGCAGACTTTGCATACCAGTGCGCAAATCTACATAGCATTTACATTTAAGATATGCCTAAACCTGCCAAGCATAGCCAAGCCCTAGTAATCATTGATCACATTCCAGTCTGATCAAATATCATGGTAACAACATTTTTAATAAGTTTATTTAATTCCATGTACATAACATGATTCTATGAGCTGTCATTACAGTAGCAAGGGGTGTGAATATATGTATGGGACACCTTAGTATACCACGGTAGTACCACAATCTTTTTTCTTTCTATCTGTTACATACTTGGATAGTATCCCAGGTCATATGCAGTCATACGTGCATGTATTGGCTCATTACGTGACTACTTTTGATAGTGCCTTTTCAAGTAAGAGTTGATTGCAGATTGTAGTAGTGGAACCATACACCCCTGCATGCAAAGCTGACTCTGAGTACTGAATATCATGTTCTTGGCATTTGTGCTGTATATTTTTTATGTATCTCCTACTGGATAATGATCTGATATGTTGATATTAACTGTAGACTACTATGTTTTTAGGACATGTCTTTGAGAACTGCTGTCATGTAGTAATGGCATACCTATCTGTTTCAGACGTCTATCTTTCACAACATTCATCCTAATACATAACCTGTTGGCTATCTACTTTCTGTCTGTCCTCTGTACAGATGTGCAGATGTCAGGTATTCATCTTGGCTGCTTACAGGCAATCTCCGATTGACTGACACTGACATGTTTGCCCAGCTGTGTTATGAATGCCACAGCTAGGAAACCCCACTCTGTATGCACCACATGCCATGGATACCTCAACCAGACTACCACAGTCAACAGAACATGTTTGGGTACAGGTCCCTAATCCAGACACTGGCCATGTTATGCAATATATGTTTCATACATGCCAACTGGAGCACCTTACTGGTCCTCTTCAAGAGAAAAACTCAAAATGAGGCCAGTACCATATAGTGAGATAAATATAATATATTTAATGCAGAAAGGCAAAAACCATAAAATCAGACCGGTTTCATCTCCAAGGCCTTCTTCAGTGATTATGACTGGTATATATAGTTGGGTGTGGTTGCTGTGGGCACAGCCACCCACATTGGGGTTATTGATGTGTGTATCCCCCTGCTTACTGTGCTGTTATACTGTACAGTTCATGTTAAGAGGTTATGTAGTTGTTAATCACACAATGTGTAGTTCTACACCACCTCACACCCTCCGAAGTGGAGGGCTGTGCGCCCCGCACCAGCACACCTATGTATACCACTCCAAGATTGCACTACATTGGGAAAAGGACATATACCCCGCCAGTACAATTTTCACTGACATTAAATCTGGTGGACTGATTATTTACTGATGTGATGTTTTGGCAATTTGCTCTTGGTGGACTTACATATGCCAAAATGAGTTATCTGCAAAATGAAGTACATCCATGTGAACATTATTCTCTGTGTATTGCATCAAAAAAAAGCCTCTGTGTGTATGTTATTCACACACATTTGGTGTGTGCTACCCAGTACACTTGTCATTGTCCACTGCAGGAGTTCTGCTTACATCTGCCACCCATGCACTCACCTGTATACGACCCTCAAATGTACCAGCCATGTGGCACATGCAGTAACTGTTATACAGACCTGTTACTGGTGTTCAGCTGTACCCGGGATATGACACAGTCAATGTGTTGCCACAGTACCACACCCCTTGTAGGAAAGAACAGCAGACCAACATCCCCCTGACACACAGACACCTAGAACACAAAGAGAATACATTATGGAGACCACAATCAGTCAGTGCTAATAACAGCTATAATGCATCATGGCTGGAAAGCTGCACACCCTGACATGTAAGCATTAAATATTTCAGCTGACAACACATTAAACAGCAGTACATTGCTAAACTTTAGTACATTCACCTTGTGCTTCAGAACCATGTTAGCATGACCCTGCATTGATGGTATGGATGACAGGGATGTGGCACAGGTATCATCATATGCACAGGGTGTGGTGTGGGTTTGCCAGAGGCCTAGGCTGAGCCATTTGATTGACATCATGTGTGTCAGTCAGGGGATTCTTTATTAAATGGCCTGTGCAGATGTGAAGTTTGTGTAGGTATGGAGGTCCACTAGCTGTGTTGGTGATGTGTGTGTGTATGTATGCTCACATTTCTGCCATGTAGATGCCCTATACAGGTGTATGCCAGACAGCTGCAGACCATAAATGGCAGGGTGTACAGTTCATCATATCCAGCCATGGACACTGGAACTGTGTCTGCCAGGGGTTGCATGGGCACCACCAGGCAGAGGCAAAGATACGATACTCTCCCCATACAATGAGAATTGTCCGCTGGATCTGCCTCCCTTTTGGGACCAGCCTGGACCATGTGCACGTGGCCTGCTGCATTGGGGCATGGACAGCACCCCACTCTGCAGTGCTGGTGCTGGTACTGCCACTACAGAAGTGGCCGTGAGATGTTGCACATCTACGTAGACCCAAACTTGTTGGTGTTGCTGACCTACGTTCACGTGGCCGATGCCCTAATCCCACCACATGCTCTACCACAGACACCACACAGTCGAGGATTCCCACCATCTCATGCAACCATCTTTCCATGACCTCTGCAAACTAATGGTGGGCATCTGCATGATCATGGATGTAGTCACGTACAGCAGGAAGTGTAGCCCTCTGAAGCCTCAGACTATCTCTGGTGTAATGTTCCATATGTTCTAGTGCTTCCATGATGGCCCAAAACATGCGTCTGGTGACACCTGCTGTGGCACTTTTGCCAGGGGCATGATGGCCAGCAGCCCTCCTATGAGCACCCCTGTACATCTGCCTGTGTGGGACCTCACTGGTAATCCGGCTATGGCTGCTGTGTACAGACACACTTTCCATAGTCATCACACTAACCTGTCCCATGCCACCACCCACCAACTGGGATGATATGAGACTGGTGTCACTAGTTTATGCCTGAACTTTGATTTGCAGATCTCATCATCAGCAGTGTATGTATGTGCAATAATACCCGGTTACACTGACAACCTTCAAAGCTTAATATGGACATGAGGAGTGTACACACCCTTGCTGACATGCCAGCCTCTTCTATGATATGCAATAGGCCCACAATGCTGCATTTGTTAACATTACACACAACTGATATGTGACATATGACCTGTGCAATCCAATGCAGTATCAAACAAATGTGTTAGTCGTGGAGATGCTGAATGTGATTCATGCAATATGTGGGTTGCATAAGTGTCTATACCCTTAACACATATATACTAGCATGGACCTTCTTCACTTAGCATTATGTGGTCTGTCTGCCCTACAAAGGTCCCCCAAATCTGCCAGATTGGAAGGTCAGCTCATGTCTACAGCCCTTGGAGGTAACACAGTGGCTTCATTATTGCTGTAGAGCGTGGGTTATGTCTGGCAGAATTCATAACCTTGACTGTGTTCAAATAGCTTCTTCTTAGCTAGCTTTGGATGTATGCTTCAGTTCACTGTTGTGTTCCAAGCTGACAACCCTCCCATCCTCAGCCTTATTGCAGATGGCTGGCAACTATGGGCCACACATAAGTGTTATTTTGCAGTGTTCCAAATTCCAACCACCATATCTACCGGGCTAGTGCCAGCTAATGAACAGCAATCCTAAAGGTGTACACTGCCACCAGCAAGCTAAATGTTGGGGATGGTGGCCCTGAGGTGGAGTGAGATGATGCTTGTGCACCACACGTATCTTTATGGATACTGTCTGTAGGTTTGAGCTTTGGTCTCATGACATCATCACACATTGCAACACATGCCTTTGGGAGACTTGATGTTATGCTTATGCTACATGCACAGAGCCCTGGATGATGTTTCATGTGGGACAAATCTTCCATCTGATTACCCTAACCTATAGGACACACTTATGCTGAATCCAGGTGATTATCGACACAGGTACTGCAAAGGCAGTACTTGGTAGACATTTCTGCATCTCCCTTAGTTTTGCTGCATGTCTCTGGGCAGCCTCCAGGACCAGTTTACATGTTTTTTCATCTGGTTTGGATGGGCATCTGTTTATTTTCTACATCACTGCTGTCAAATATTACACATGCCCATAGATGACTGTCTGCACTATTTGCAATAGTATATGCAATGGTGAGGTAAGGTTACTTTTCCCACTACTGACTGCTACCTTTCAGATATGGGATCCATTTCATGGTTTGTAAGATCTGTGCAAGCCATGGCTGCATGTGTTGCAGGCAACTGGGCAAATGTCATGGACATACATCTTGGACAGCAGACCATTACTTGATGTGACATTGAGGCCCTGTACATGATGTCAGGTGTGTACTCAAGAAGAGTGAATGCTGTCAGTGCATCACAAGCTGCCTCCACAATATGTTATTTGGAGTGTGTGCACACATATGCTTCCAGTGTTTTGTAAGGTTTGTATTCCCCATATTTGTTGCCCTAACATAGGTTTCCATATAACACATTCATTGCTCATGTTAGGATCACATTACAGGTTGTAAAAGGTGTCGAATGTGTTATTGTGGTCTGCCATTGTATATATCAGGAACAGTTGCCATTGTAATAGTGGTTTATACACTGTTGTATCCACTGTATAAGGGTAATGTTTAATACATGTCCCTACTGTAGGCCATTTGTCCCACCATTTTGTTTATCTCTGTCCACACATCTGGCACTGACAGGTTGTGAGGTATACTGCTGGACTTGCACATACCCTTCAGATATGCCACCATGGTAACCAATGTGATGCAGTGCAGTTAACAACAACATAAATGAACATGTACAGCATGCATTATGGTTAAGCGTGTTAAATGTGTGCATGGTAAATAGCATGGCCTTAACAAAGCCGGTGTATTGGCAAACGTGGACATAACAACTACATACTCATCAGCTACAGGCTGCTGTTCAAGTTGTATACCATAGGGACCTAAATAGTTATGTGAGAGAAGTAATGTCAGTAGCCACACCTGTGGCATTGGAACAGGGTGGAAGCAGCATATCAGCACATCAACAGTACAATCCCCAATACTAAGGATTATGCACATCTGTGCATTACTACACTCCAGCAACAGACTATCCTATCTGACATATGCATGTAGATACTTTACAAATATAAATGGATAAGCAACAGTGTTCTATTAATGTGCACTAGGGCCTTATCAGCACACTCCTCACCTATTGTGTGGGTGGCACCCACCTCCACAGTGGTGTCTTCAGATTTTTGGCATGTCTGGCAGGCGGGTGCCCCAAGGCAAGCAAGGAGCTCCTCAGCATGTCAGTGGGGGGTGGATGGCCTGACCCCCACCTGTGGCTAGCCGGTCCCTCGCAATGGGAGCAGCATGCTGACGGGCATTGCAGATGACGTCTGTGCAAGGATGCTGCACCTGGTCATAATTTCGGCTGTGCTGGCTGACATCATTTACCCTGTGGATGAGCTCATTCCACAGGGTGGTTCTCTCCTGCAGATCCTGGGCTCTGATGTTGAATAAGATGCTGTGATGTTGTATGAAATGTTGTATAATGGTCTCATTCTCCATGTCGGGAAAGGCAGAGAGCCATGGACGTTGCATATTACCTGGAAGACATAAACAGGATAAATGGTCACAGGACCTCATACGGTTGTCCACTTGCACAACAGTGGATATTACTTGCAACTTTTCCAGACTATACCATAACACTGTAAGCTATCATGGCTTTGGCATCTTGCATTACACTTCTGGCCCTGACCTGTCTAGTCCCCCCAGTGTTGAACACTTAATGGCATAATCCACTAATCTCCATTCATTTCTGTGTAGAGGAATGACAGTGGCCATCTTCCATGTGGATGGTGGGAAGTCTGTGTGTGACTGTAGTGTGTGTTGGAGCTGTGACATTCCTGGGTTCATGTAGGAGGCAGACTGTGATGTTCTCATGCCCCATAGAGACTTGCTATTGTTGCCATCAGTCGGCATTATGTACATGCTCACCATTGATGCTGGCAGGGGTGTGGATTATGTGCATATCCCCCTGTTCAAATGTTGTAGACATGGTGGCACTGTTCTCATCTAACCTGTTTGATTCAGGTTGCCTGTAACCATGGCATGTGTGTATGAGGTGTGCTTTACCCCTAGTACAGGTTGAATTGTGTTACTGCCTCTGAGACTGACTACATATGTGGAGACATTGTTGCAATTGGCCTTGGTGGTGTGGATATGTCACATTTATAGTCATAGTTAGCCTTATAGGAAGTCACCTGTGAACCTACATGCTTGCTGAGATAGAGGTGGACTTGCTTCCAAGTTGTGGTCTGCACCTATGTGTCCCTGTACAGCCACTATAGCAACCTATTATGTGCTTTGTGTATTGCTACTGTCCACCACAGGGGATTACACTATCATTGGTGGTGGCTGGTTGTACAGGTCAGGTACTGCTGATTCCATCTACAGTGGACACAAGTGGCATCCCACAAGGTTCTGTCCTGGGACCTCTCTTGTTCGGTATTAACTTTTCTGAGGTACAGGCCAACGTGGGAGGACTATGGCTCACCAAGTTCGCAGATGACTGCAAACTGGGCACCATAATCGACTCTCCAGCTGACACAAACATCCTTCAAAAAGGTCTCGCAGAGATGGATAACTGGTGCCAGAGCCATGGTCTAAAGCTAAATGCCAAAAAGTGTATAGTCATACCCTTTGGCAAAAGCAATGTGCCCACAAATTACCACATAGGTGGTAACCCATTAAGTACAGAGAAAGTAATTAGGGATCTGGGGACCCAAGTTGATAGCAATCTCTCCTTTGACAACCACATTGCCAAAGTGGTTAGAAAGACCTTCTACATAGCCCACCTCATCATGAAAGGATTCACATCTAGATCAAGAGAGGTAATCGTGCCCCTTTATTCATCCCTCATCAGGCCCATCATAGAATACAATGCCCCCTTTGGGGTGTACCTTACTCGACACCTGCAGCAATTAGAAAGACCCCAAAAGTGCCTCACCAGGAGGATCAAGGGACTCAAACAGATGCCATATGCTGCTCGGTTAAAAAAACTCCAGCTCTACTCAGTTGCATACCGCTTACTTTGAGGCGATCTATGCCTGACATATAAGGCTATGTCCAACCCAGAATTAATGGACATGCTCCACCTCAGTAAATCTAAATCCCTTAGAGCCACGTGCTCGAGGGACTTGAACCTCAGCACAGAAATAAATAGAACATGCTGGAGGGACAGATTCATAACCCAGAGGCTCCCTTCGCTCTGGAATAGAATTTCAATTCATGTTAGGCAGAGCACCTCACTGACTCTCTTCAAGAAGAATCTTGATGAGTGGATGGGGGATCGTAGGTTTGTCCCGGGGATTACTTCCGTGTCACTATTAGACAGAGGCACAGTAAACTAAACTTTAAAAAGGGCACAGTATGCTCAAATCAAGGGGTGGTGTAAGCCAAACACAATCGGGCTAGGCTTATAAATGCCCCAGGGCAGATAGCCTAGTATGAACCTATGAACCTATGAACCTATGGATATAAAGTGTACACACCCCTGTTACAATGCCTGGTAGTTGTGAAATTGAAACATGACCCCACAAAAGCTCATATCAACACAATCCCCACGTGTAATGTGACCTATGGCCTACTCAATTCAGTAGAGAACATAACAATCTGACCTGTGGACACATATGGGAAATAATACTCAGTACAGTAAGACAGGTGAATGTGTGTGCACACCAGGGGCGGCTCATGGCATCGGACTGCCGGACTGCAGCCCCCTCAGCTAAATAGTAGTAATTGTTTACATTTTAAAAAATTATGTAAAAAAAAAAAAAAACTTTTTTTGTACTTTAAAAATAAATTTCGAGTCCGTGACTCGGAAGTACGCGCATGCGCATTGCGCACTTTAACCTCCTCGGGCTGCGGCGGTTTTAAACAGCTTTTTTTTTTTTTTTTTTTGTTTTCATTGCAGCCCGGAGGAGTAATGAAGGCATCATTGTGATGCCCAGAAGTCTATGCGGTTCCAAACCGCATAGAATCGGAAGGGGCTTGGACTGCGACGTCTGCAGGCACGTCATGACGTGCTTGCTGGGCTAAATGCTGCTGATTGGTTGTCGCTCTCTTCCCGGACTTTATGTGCTGGGAAAAGAGCAAGAATCAGTCAGTTAGTTGTCGGCTAGTTTGTGGATTTACCTTTTTTGTTTTGGCATTAATTGGATTGGAATCGGACGGGATTTTACTTATTTGGGTGTGCTAGAGAGAGAAGGAAGAACAGAAGAACAAGAAGAAAGAAGAAGAAAAAAGAAAGAAAAGAAGAAAAGAACAGAGTGAAGGTGCAGAATTAAAGTAAGTATTGTATATATTCATTGTGCTATTCGTGTCTGGTCAGTGTTGATGTTGAAATTGGAGTGGGTTAGGTGTTACCCATGCTGCAATACCAAATCTCTGAAGAGACAGAAAAACTGTACCAAGTTTTCAGTCAGCAACAAACGTGGTGAGCAAAACATTGCAGTCAATTCAAATATTTTTGAGGAATATGCCAAAATGGAGAGTGTCAATTACAGAGCCCTGTGGGATTCTTCTGGTTACATTAACTGGTGCGGAGAATTGGACCATTCACAATTACCATTTGGGTTCTTCCTGAAAACCAGTTGGCAATCCGGCAAATCATGATGTAAGTATTAAATCTGAGCTCAAATAGTTTTTGCTTGATTCTTGTGTGTCGGGATAGTGACACATGCCTTTGAAAGACTGCAGTGAGCTGTGTGCACTGGCAGCCTGTTGTATATTGCAGCTCTAGGTTTTTCTGAAGAAACTTACTGGGTTTAAAAGCCATGATATCCTCTTCATAACCTTACAGACAATACAGGCAAGGCTAATGGCATAATATTTTCCAGAGTAGATGAAAGTCCATCATTATGGACAGGGGCCATGGTGACCTGTCTTCATATGTTGTGGTCAAAATCTGTTGAAAGGCATTTGTTAAATAGGCTATAAAGGAATTTTGCAATATTTTCCTTGAAACTAGTGTGTTAACAAAGGGAGATATTGGAGCAGATATTGTGGATCTTCACCAAAGTTGCCGCTGCTTGATCATAGGTTATTTTTTAGTGGCCAGTTCATGGAATATAATAACGAACTGATCACTTGCAATGGACTGCTAAAACTATTGCTAAAGTTATTTGCAAGGATGTTGGTGATATCTTGTCATTCAAAGTGTACTTGTACCATTGACTTCAAGGGGACTGCAGTTTTAGAACTTACACCTAATTTCCTTATAAAACAATGAAAGGGATTAACATTATCTTCTGATTTGATAGTGAGCTGTAGTTCTTAGGAGGTGCTGCATTTATTAATTAATTATGAATAGTCTTTTTCTGCTCATCTGAATGTGGTTTTGTTTGAAGAAGAAAGGAAACTTCTATATTTTGAAAAAAAACACGTTCTTTTTACTCTGTAATTTGCCTGTTTTTAAAATTCCACCACTAAAGTTTGTTATAATGAATCTTTCACTATATTTCATTTCTATGTGGATATGTTTGCTGATATACTTGGGAGTGAGTTAATGAATCAATGGCAGTTTAGCTGGCTGTTGTTTCATCAAAAATGTTTCACTGAAAGCACTTTCAGTGATACCGGAAAATTTCCTTTTCCCCTGTTGTTCAGTCTCAGAGTAGGTATATTAATGTTCAGTGGTGTGGGATGTGCAGGGAATGTGCCCCCTGCAAAAAAGAATTTACTCCAAGTTTCACCTAAAGTGCTTTTGTTTCAAAGATTTTACTTTTTACATGTACTTATGAAGGATGCCATTAATTTGTTCAAAGGTGTCTCTTGTTGTCATGGCAAGGTTATTTAGGGTATGGTCCAAGTTTGCTAAACTTATTTTATGGTATGTACTTTTCTCAAAGTCTCTAAAAGTGGTGGTATTGTTCAGTAGGTTGACCTCTGTTTTGATGGATAATATTATTATGCAATGGCCTGATTTTGGAAGATAGGGTATGATGGTCTTAAATGTATTTCCATTGTATTAGATATTAGAAACAAACACTGAGACAACCATGGCCAACCTTAGCCATAGGTGAAATAGAAGTCACCTATGTTACCATTCATTCTGGATCACTTTTCCAATTTTGTTTATTTATTCTTTAATTTATTTATTTTAAGGGGAGAATGTTGCTGGCATGACTCACCTTTTCAAAGGAGCTACAATTGTGGTGTCATATGTGGAGGTAAATTCTCTATGCCACCTATGATCTAGACAACCAGTCAGAGAGCTTCAAAGGATCTCAAGTTGGTTGTTTAGATTGCGAGTGGGACAGCAAAATGGATAAGCCCACACATTTTGAACTGGGAAGTGGATGTGGTGTCCATAATAAAAATATCAGTGAGAATTCATAGTCAATGGCAAAGTTGTGGTCTGCAAAATGCTGTAGCCAGGGTATAACTTACACAGGATCTGAATTGTAATTGATAGGTATTGTTTATCCTGGCAGACAACTAGATATTATCAGCAGTAATCATGGCTTTGCAGGACTAATTTGTATTTGAGTAAAACAAGTCAGAATAATTTATTGTGGCTACTACTTGTGCAAAATTTAGTTAAAATTTGTCACTATGGCCATTTTTATCAGAATCAGACCTCAGAGGTCTACACAGTCAATAGAGTAATTATTAATGCCAGTCATAAGGATGGTCTATAGACAAACGTGACTGACCTTTCTAACACTTGCTCTGGGTAAACAGTTATTAATCACACTTTGCTGAACTAATGGACATTTTTATGAAGATGGAATACTTGTGATGATATATATTCATGTAAGATTAAACAAATTTGATATATATTACTGTCATTATTTTACTTCAGTCATACATCTGAGCTGTACACAGACAACAAAGTAGTATAATCAGTGGGTGCAGGGACTGTCTTTAAATGAAAATGACTGAACCTGCTATTCTGATCAATTAAATTGCCATTAATCTGGCTTTTGAGGATTAGTATGTAAAGTAAGTTGGAATAGTTTATGCTGACTGTTGTGAGTTTGTGGGAAACAAACATGAAACACATTGCTGTCACCATTATATTATTAACCACAACCATATGTTTGAAGTATATACAGTCAACAATGTGGCTCTAATTGCTGGGTATGGGATTGTCTGAAATTAAATTAATGGCAATGTTATTGTGGTCAATTCAAATAGTCATAAATTTGGTTTAACAGCCCTTGTAAGCATTTGTGTGAAGCAAGTTGAAATACTTTACTGCATATATTTTTTAATCACATCCAGGCTTTGGATATGTCCACGGTGAGTTTATTGGCAGTAGTTTATGGGTACAATGGTTGCCTGTGGATAAAAGAGATGCACACTGCTATTGCTTGATGACATTTAAATAGTTACTGATCCTGCTTGGCATCAACAGTATTACTCACTGATTTACCAAAATCAGTATAAAACTATAACTGTTATGGGTAATGCTTGCATTTATAAGTGTCTGATTAGGTGTGCGTGTGTGAAAATGCCCCAGGTGCAATATACTGGTGGTTAGACTCATGGTGGTGTGGTAGGGAATACCTCAGGCTTGAACCCTGTACCTTGTATGCAGGTGTTAAAGACCTGGATTCCCCACCCACCACCATTTGTAAAAAAATTGCAGATTTTTGCCTCATATTTGATCTGATCTGTTCCTCATAATATCTGTGGTTTGTAAATATTGCAATGCTTGATATTTGATGGTGCAGTGGTAGCATTGTTGCCTCACAGCTGCAGGTTTTCAGGTTTGATTCTTGGCTGGGGTGCCTTCTTTGTGGGTCTGTATCTTCTCCCTGTGTTTGTGTGGGTTTGATTTTGTGTCTTCCCATGTTGCAAAGACATGTCTGCATTATTTCTTCCTGGGCCTCTGCTGAAAATTGTTTTTTTATTCCAAGTCAGACTGTCCTGATTAACAAATGTTAAATAAAATTGACAGGCATTTGAATTTCAGACTTCAGGTTTCAGAATGCTTGATTTCTTACATATTTGATGGTGCAGTGGCAGTATTGTTGCCTCACAGCTATAGGTTTTCTGGTTTGATTCTTGGCTGGGGTGCCTTCTGTGTGGAGTCTGCATCTTATCCCTGTGTTTGTGTGGATTTTCTCTGGTGTCCTGCCATTTTACAAAGACATGTGGCTACAGTATTTCTCCCTGGGCCTCTGCTGAAAATTGTTTTTGTTCTGTCAGAAGTAAAATTGACAGGCATTTGAATTTCAGACTTCATATTCTTCAGAAAATACATAGTAAAACAACTTTTTATTCTAGCAATAAATATATAGTAACACAACCTTTTATTATAGCAATTTTCTAAGTTTATAAGATGACTATTTGAAATTTGTCCTTATGTTTGGGAGTTTATTACCCTGTTATTGGCTTTGTCCAGGTTTGTTGTGCTAAGGTTGACAGCTATGGCAAGAACTGAATTCACTGAATATGTTTGAGGGCTGTATTCCCTCATCACTGGGTTTGTCCAGGTGTTTTGTGCTAAGAGGTTGACAGCTATGGTGAGAACTGAATTCATTAAATGATAGCCATTTAAGTTTCAGTCTTCCTCTCTTTCACAAAGCAGCTGATTTGGTGTAGTGGTATGTTGCTCTGACTGTTTTGCACAGGGACCTTGGCAGTAAAATGTATGGTGGTAACACAGCATTTTTCTTTCACAAAGCAGGTGATTTGGCATAGTGGTATGTTGTTCTGACTCTTTTGCAGAGGGACCTTGGCAGTAAAATGTATGGTGATAACACAGCATTTTATTCTAGCAGCTTTCCAAGATTATACAAGCAATGTTTAATGTGTCCCTGGTTTTTGCCCTATTGACCCACCCCAATAAATTTGGCTTTTTCCAGATTTCTTGTGCTGCGAAGTTGAGATTCAGTTGAGTATTGAGTAGATTTTACAAGGAGCTGAGAGCTGCAGTGGAAGAGAAGTTTAGTGCTGAGTATGCTAAGTCAGCTCGCATTGCTAATAGCACAATAGGTTGTGTACTTGCTTTTGATGCAGAAGGTTGTTGGTTCTACTCCCATAAAGTGTGAATGCTGCCGTACTGAAAGTTAAGATACTAACTATGAGCCTGTTATCAGTTTGCCATCCATTTCCTATTGCAATATTACTAGCTTATTTTTCATGTAATTTAGGCAATTTATTCCTCAGGGACATCCGACACTTTATTTTTCGATGAAACCATGAAATATAAAGGTGATTGCTAGCAGCAACCTCTTCATTACAGATTTATTTAATGTGGAATTATTTAGATGACTTTTTTACTACTTCAGAGATTGTGCATATTTACTGATAATGGTGGACTGTACAATTGTGCATATTTACTGATAATAGTGGACTGTAGAAGTTTGAGTAGACTTTTATGACGGAAATGTTCTGAATTGGGCAGTTTTGTCATTGGTGCATGCATTTTGTTTCACTGTTTACTAGAAAAATGTTCAAAGCAATAGGAAGGTGTATCAAAGAGCACATGTATGTTTCATATGCAAGGGGCCTATGATTTGAAAACAGCCCAGAATTAATCTTTATCTGCCATGGGTAAAATGTATTTTCTTTGAATGTGGGTTTCAATGTTGTTTCAATGAATGTGAGTTTCAATGGCAGAGAAATTTTAATGCCAAGTTTGTTTAGCAGATGTCTTAGTGTTTGTGTTGTAAAATGCAAAATAAAACATTCAAATGAAGTTCAAATCATCATAGAAGTAAATCAGTATGCACATTAGTGTTTATGGTAAATGGAGTGAAATAGCCAAGTAATGGATCATTGGAATGGCTGCAGGGGGAGGCTCCATTCGACCATAATTTTGTGAGGGAGAAGGTCAGCAAACTTAAAGACAGCCCCAGCTGAACTATACCTCCCAACTGTCCAGATTTTCAAAGAATTAATAGACTTTTGCTTCTTATTTTTGGTTTGTTCCTCATAAAATTTGTGGTTTTCTGGCAAATCATTTAGGAATTAAGTCACTAAATAATGACACACTGAGTGTCAGACTTCATAACCTTCAGAAAAATGCATTCTAAAGTAAGACCTGTTGTTCTATCAACTGTCTCAGTTTATACAAGAGCAATTTTTAGTACTGTTTATATGTTCCCCCAAAATATTTGGCCTTGTCCAGATTTATTGCATTAACAGGTTGAGAGGTACATGCAAATAAATTGCTTTATAGAATTAGGCATAGCCAAACCTCTCAACTGTCACTGATTTTGGCTCAAAATGTTGCTCTTCCCCTAATAATCCCTCCGCAAAATAGCAATTTTGCATGAAAACATGGAGGGTTTACAATTAAGAAATAACTGTAATAATCAGAGTTATAGATTACTTTTATTTCAGAAATGCATGTAGATTATTTTATTTTGTCAGCTGCTCAAGTTAGCAGTACTAATATTAAAGTGTCCCTTTTTTGACAGGTTCCCAGCTGTATTGTGTGGCTATTTTATATTTTTACATCACATTTTTGGTCCATTTTTCATAAAATTGTGGGGTTTTTTTTGGCAAATTAGTGACAAATCATTAAAGACTGAAGTTAGAAAATAATGACAGACATTTGAGTTTCAGATTTCATACCATTCAGAAAATTCATACTAATGCAAGACCTATTCTATTATCTTTCTAAGTTTATAAGAGCAATATTTAAAAATTGTCCTTATTTTTGGGCCTTTGTCCAACTTCTTTGTATGGCTTTGTCCAGATTTCTTGCTCTGAGGTTGAGAGGTATGACAAATGTGTCAGGGCCATCACAGTCAGCCAGAGACATTTCAAATTGTGACATACTTGTTGCACCCCACTCCCCCATGTAGTGACTCTGGATGTGTCAAAGCAAGGCAAGGAGTAGTTATGCAGTGTAAATGTGCAGAGTATCCCCTCCCATCCAAGGTAGACACAAGTACTAGAGTGGCTTTTCATCTGTCCTTGATTTTTGCAGATTGGTCTGGTTTCTGTCATATTTTTTGTACTGTTGATTAATGCTTATTACTCAAAGTGCCTGTTGCATTGTGTTTAAGTAGCAAGACTTTAATGACTATCAGGTAAGCTTGGCTGAGCTCGTAAGATGCAAGTAAGCTTTAATAAGCATACTTTTAAAGAATTGCCAACATTGAAAGCCTTTTTTTTGTTGCCATGTAGAGAATACTTAACTAGATAATGTATAAGCCTTGGGTATTGAAATGCATATGACAGTATTTGTAATAAAGGACAGGATTACATTATTTTAAGAAGCTCATTACACTTAGAGACTTCCAGTCATCTCTGCAGGCTTTACCCATAAACTAAACAGAATGCCAATCGTGTGGTCCATAACCTGTACAGTAATCCTTTTAAGCAATGTATTTTTAGCTTATTTCTTGTTTGCTTTTCATTTTTTACTTTGATCATGTTTTTCCCATGAAACAAGTAGATAGTTGTCAGGCAGCAGGTCTTTTTTGGATAAGAAACATTTTTACAAGTGGGGGCATCAGAGATTTCTACTTTCAGCATGTTACTTGGTACTTTAATAAAGCTGAATATAAATTATAATTAGAACTGTAGTGCAAGGAGAAGTGGTCTGAGTTGAGTGCTGCTTGTTTTTCTTATACTTGATTTTGACTGGCATTCCATTAATGTATTTAAAAAGTAATTTATTTTTTCATGCCTCACAACCTTTTTGTTTCCATCTAGATATTAAGTAAGCTGTCATGCAGCCAATGCATTGAAATATTTTTATTCTTCTACACTTCATTTTGTCTTGATTGGACTCTCATAATGACAGTTTGGCACCCAGGGCAGTGTATTTAGTTAGTTTTTGTGGTTTTGAGCATAGCCCCTCCCCTTTCTAGTTGGCCACACCCCTTCCCATTGACCCCACCCATTCAGCTGACTCCTGCAGCCCCCCTTTGATTTGAAGTCACCAGCCGCCACTGGTGCACACTCTTAAACTGATATGTTGTAAACACCTGCTGAGATGATTGCAGTATCCATTTGTCTTGGTCTGTATTCTAATATCATGTCACATCTTCACTTGGCAATGGTTTCTCAACTTTCATGAAACAGCTTTGTTTCCTTTTAAATGGAATTGTACAGGTTATGGGTCACATTTGAGGTGAGAAACATTTTGAAATGACTTTCTGTGGTCTCATTGGCATACAGCACACAAACCTGTTATTCCAACAGGGGTGTGTACACTTTGGATATCCAGTGTATATGGGTGTTGATATAACTGTTAGTGGTAGGCATGGACAGTGGGTCATAACACAGTTGTACACGTCTCTGATTACTACCTGATAATCATGCCTACTGTAGTACATATATCAGTGTCATGGCAATGCAACAATCAGCAGCTGTACACATTTTATTTTGTTGTATGCAGTGACACTGATATTATACATGTGCAACATGCACAACCTATTTTCCAGACTGCCTGTGACCCATGTTATCACTTTTGTGCCGTTCAGCTGAACATATGTATACATACACATGCTAAGAGGATACGTGGTATAAATTTGTGTTCTGTGTTAGTATGGCAGACTGTATATACAGTCTTGCAGCTCAGTTATATTTTTCAACCTGTTATACTAGGACATCTGTGCAATGGTCCACATCAATGGGTGACAACAGGGAAATCAATATTGATAACATAATAATATAGCTGACATAACATGAGTATATGTGTATGTGATTACAGATATCAGTCACAGCTGAGAATATTGTCCAGCAAAACACTGTACAGTTGAATGTTATTAATTCAATATATCACATGCAGTTTAACACACACATCTGCAATAATACTTTACTATGCACATGCCCTATATAGGTATCTCAGATTTACAATACAAACATTTATAATACTCATATTCACAGGTAACATATGGATATGGGCAACATCTCATTAATTGGCCTAGCAGTGGCACAGTCATGACACTTTGACAGACACTGTAGTGGTTGCCATATGTGAGCTGTCCTTTCCCAGGGTGAGTCAGGCTCCTCAGATGTGACCCGACCTATCCACCTCTTGGAGCATCACATGTGGACAAAGCCTAAAATTAGGGGGGATATATAGGGATAGCTCTTAAATTTGCCTGTTACAAACCTATGAAGTTTGTAGCATAATGCATTTTGCATTAGCATGACTGTTCTGACAGTGGTGGGGTCTGGATCTCAAGTGTTTGTCATTACTTAATGACTTCCATCTACAGATATTTGCCAGACTAATATAGATGTTAGGAGGAACAGACCTAACATTATGATGGGTAAATCTTGACATTTTGTGAAGATCTGCACAGTTGACAGGTATGGCACACTTATCTCCATAGCAGTTGTTCCGCAGGACATCATTACAGCAAGTCTTGATGGCACATATAAATCTTTCAAATTCATCTCTCCCTTTATTACAGACTGAGTACTACATTCAATTACATGCTTACATGTTTCACATACCTGTTGTATTAGTATGCTCTCTTCTGTGTTCCTGTTGATGTGTTACTTTTTTGTTTGTTTTTTTCTTTTTTAGTATTATGTTTGTTTCTTCTTTCTTCCCCCCCCCTCTCTATCTCTCTCTCTACTAAAGGGATTGAGCTGGTGTGAACAGGTTGCAGCATAGCTCTTGTAGGTGATGCTCCTGATCAGGTAATGGCCTCTGCACCAACTGGTATTCCCCACATGCTAATTGCATGCAGGCAGCTGTGTAGTTCTTCCAATAGCCAATGTCATAGCAACCCAGTACTATAAATGACTACATCATGTGGGCGTTGTCCCTTTACCTTGCCTGTATGGACGACATCCTTCATGTGTGGGGGTAGTAGTGTTACAGACAGAATTTTTCCCTTGGAACTAGACAAACTTTCAACTTAAGCACTCAAACTATTCACTTCTCAGCCCAGCACTTGCTCAAAACTCATAGCAAGCACTAATAAACCTTAACACTAGACCCCCCTATACTGTAGAGAAGGACAAGGCTCTCTATTCAACCTTACAAGCCTATCCAGGCATGTCCAAAGGACAGTTTCAGGTGTACTATCTGGCCCAACTGGTGAATCTGGGCATTTTGAGGCAATGTTACAACTGCCTCTTGTACACAGACAACCCTCTGCTCCTACCACCAAACACTAACACATGCGAGAGATGCAATTATACAGCCAAACTGGAGGCTAAGCTCTCTCAAGCCAAGACTGGACCAGACAGTCAAGAGGAGAAGGGAATTACTTGCATCACACTACCAGTCTCACAGAGACCCATGAAACCAGCACCGGAAAAAACACACATAAATACACAGACATACTTGGAGGCTCTAAATAAAAATCTGCAAAAGCAACAGAGACCTCCAAAGCAGACACCCAAGCAACCTCCACCCCCCAACTCAAACTATGAAACACAAACTTCACAAAACCAGTATGCCACGCAATCACAGCCCTTATGGCAAAATAACATACCCAACACACTAATAATAGGTGGCTGTATAGACAGGCACAATGACGTCCCACTCACCAAGCTGAACAAGGAGAAGGTTACTGTTAGCTGCTTGTCAGGTGCCACGATCTACCACATAACACAAGCACTCAGGTCACACCAGAACAAGTTCAAATATGACTCTGTCATTGTCCATGTTGGTGTGAATGACCTGAGCTGTATCTCTATGGACTGCATGAAAAGAGACATGGAAGAGCTCTCTGATCATGTAGCCCAGGCCAGTATGACCCTGACCTTGAGTAGCATCCTGCCATCACCAAGAATGATACCACGGTATAAAGATAAAATTATCAATTTCAACAATTGGCTAAGATTCTGGTGTCATTCAAAGGGGATCCAGTGTCTGTCAGCCTGGGATGACATGCTCGACAAGCCACACTGCTTCTCTAGAGACAGCTTGCACCTGTCACCCTTAGGCTTTTGAATACTGGCCACGGCTCTTGCCACACCCATAGTGCCTTTTTTAGGCAAGGCTCAAAAGACAAACTCACCACCATAAATAGCACAAGTAATAAAAAACTGAGGGTAATGCTACTCAATGCCAGAAGTTTAAACCTTAAAATGCATGCACTCGAGGCACTCCTCAATATGGAGAAAATCAATATATGTGCAGTAACAGAAACCTGATTTAAGGCTCCAGAGAGCACCCAGCACTACCAGGCTACAACTCCTACCATGCATTTCGGCCACAAAACCCAGACCAAAATACAAAAGGCGGGGGCATATCCATATTCATCAAGGATACCCACACCTCCAGGTTAGTGGCACAGCACGATGCTTCAGAGATCATCCACGTGCAACTAACAATGGGCAAAAGTGCAATTCAAATTGTGGCTTGCTACAGATCACTCACCAAGTCCCAGGACCTCCATTCCGTATTTCTGGAAACACTGGGAAACAAAGATCCTACCAAACACCCTGATATTGGGTGATTTCAATTACCCAAACATTAACTGGGAGAACTACTCAAGTACTAACTCCCTTGCCCAACATTTCCTAGAAATTATAAACTCAAGTGCCCTGGATCAACTGGTCAACACCCCCACTAGAGGTGACAACATATTGGACCTGGTCATCACCAACATGGGCGACCGGTGTTCCACACCAGATATCAACACCTCGCAGGTTAGATCTGACCATAAACTAATCACTTTGGATATCCACATTCCACCCCCACCCCTGGTCAAAGAAACCACTGTGAAAAACTTTTCAAAAGCAAACTTCACATTACTTAAGACCAAGGTGGAAAGTTTCAAAGCCCTCATGCTAAAGGATAACACTGCCCAATCTGCAAAATCCTTAACTAATGCACTCTACAGGCAACTACAAGAATGCATGGATCATGCTATCCTAAGAAAAACCAAGACTCACTCTTCCAAGAAAAGGAAACCAGTCTGGTGGACCTCTGCCATAAACAAGCTATACAATAGAAGAAGGAAACTAGTACAGAAAAGAGTAAAATCCCAAGAAGGGAAGACATCCCTGATCTGTATCAGCAAGAAACTACAATCCCTCATAAAATCATCCAAGGCTAGATTCAAAAATAAAATTGCCAAGGACTCCAGGGATAACCACAAGGCATTCTTTAGCTATGTCAAGAATCTAAGTGGCAATTCTCAGATCTGCTCGGAGTTGGTGCAGAATGGCACAAAATACATGGAACCAACCGATATCACCAACATTTTGGCAGACAGTTTCAGTGCAAACTTCACCCCACTCTCACCCCCAAAAGGGCCAATAGCCATACCAGAAGAATGTAGTGCCCCTGAAATCACAGATACTCAGGTTAAAACAGCCGTCTCCAAAGCCAAAAACACAACATCAACAAGACCGGACGGTGTCGCAGGCTGCGTCCTACACGAGCACAAAGATGAACTAGCCCCTCACCTAAACACACTGTTCAAACTCAGCCTCTCCACAGGCTACATGCCCGTAGAGTGGTGCACAGCAATGGTTATTCCGCTCCACAAAGGTGGAGTCACAACAGACCCTGGGATCTTTTGCCCTATAAACCTGACTAGCTTGGTCTGCAAGGCTATGGAGTGCATCATCATGGATCTAATTAACAGAGACATTGAGAACCTCCAAACACTGGACCCTGTTCGGCATTGTTAAGGACAGATCATGCCTCCTAAATCTGGTGGACTTCTTTGAGACAGTTACCAAGGCTATAGACGAGGGAAAGGTGGTCCACACAGCCTACCTAGACCTCACAAAGGCCTTCAGCACCATTCCCCATTCTGTTATTATAGACAAGCTCACCAGCCTGAACATAAACCTCTACATCACAAGATGGGTTGCCAACTGACTCACAGACAGAACTCACATGGTAAGAGTTGCGGGAGCTAGGTCTGACTCTAAACTGGTTACAAGTGGCATTCCCCAGGGCTCAGTACTAGGACCCCTCCTGTTCGGCATATACTTCTCAGAGGTACAGGCAAGCACAGGAGGTCTATGGCTGACCAAGTTTGTAGATGACTGCAAACTAGGGGCTAGAATTGACTCTTCGGCTGACACAGATATCCTACAAAAGGGTCTCACTGAGACAGATACCTGGTGTCAAAACCATGGCCTCAAGCTAAATGCCAAAAAGTGCATAGTCATCCACTTTGGAAAAAACAAAGTACTCACAAACTACCACATAGTCGGTAGCCCCCTAAATATGGAAGATATAATAAGGGATCTGGGGACCCAAGTAGATAGTAATCTCTCCTTTGATAATTACATTGCCAAAGTGGTTAGAAAATCCTTCTACGTGGCCCACCTAATAACAAAAGGGTTTGCATCCAGATCAAAAGAGGTCATTGTGTCCCTCTACGCATCACGCATCAGACCCATCATAGAGTACAAAGGCCCATTCGGGATGTACCTTACAAGACACCTGAAACAGCTGGAAAGACCACAAAAGTACCTCACCAAGAAGATCACTGGCCTCAAACAGATGCCCTATGCAGCTTGACTGAAGAAACTCCAGCTGTACTCGGTTGCATACCGCCTATTCAGAGGTGATCTATGCCTGACATACAAGGCCATGTCCAAACCAGAATTGATGCACATGCTCCACCTAAAGAAAACCATACACTCTAGGGATCTAATCCTATTTCGTAAATAAGAGTTATTTTTGTATATAAATAACAGACCCCTGCTCTTTTCAATAGGTGGCATGGAATATTCATATCCACCGGAGTTGCCACCAGCTGAGGAAGATAGCCTTGGATTGACACGTTATCCAAAGACAATATGCTCAGGAGTTTGGCACCCCCTTTGTTACACTGTAGTACCAAGAATCCAACTCCTTGGTGTGGGAATAGAACCCAAAACCTTCTGCATTGAAGATATGGGTGCCACCAGTTGCACAGCTGACACCAGTGGAGTTGTATAGGTTTTGCTGGAAATGTATCTATGGTATTTAACTGGCATTACTATATTTTTATTTTGTTTAGGTATCCGATGGGGCCATCTTGAATCAGCAGTAGTAGTTTATTCTTGCATGAGAAAGCTAATTGCTGCCATTTTTAACTATATGAGCACATTGGCTTTTTTTCTGAGTTCAATAAACACCAACCAGGTCACAGCTCGAATGAATGGATCCAAGAAAATAAAAACTAAAAAAAAAAACAGCACAATTGCATTCAAGGATCCAACCAACAGGCAGAATGTCTAAATTTACCTACGGTAAAATGTCACAAACTTGGTAGTATCAAGCTCTTTACTTGTTTTTGGCAAGCGCTTTCATGGGTTATAACTCCCACTTCTTCAGACCTTTAATAAAACCAACAGACATATGCCTCTTATGTACAAAATTGGTCAAGCATTAACCTATCAAAAATGCATCCAGTTAAGGGGTAAATGAAAGGTTAATCAATTCTTAGAGACACAAAACATTTCTTGATTGATTTGTTTGATTATGTGCATGATAAGCAGATTCATGTGGCACCTTTCTTGATGGTAACACTAGACGTTCAGTCACTCTTCACTTCCATTCCAAACGATATGGGTTTAGAGATTTTGAGAAGTTCTTTAACTTTGGATGAGACATTTAGTGGTGCACACATAGAAGTAATATGCTTACTTATGGAACAAGTTTTAATTAACAATGTTATGATGTTTGACCATGAAATATATCTACAGAGGGATTGGGTGGCCATGGGCACTTCAAGTGCCAAAAGTTATGCAAACTTGGTAATGGCCTCCTGGGAGAGAAAATGTATTTTAAATGGCAAGTGGCCCCAGATCTTGTTTTATAAATGCTTTGTGAATGATATGTTTTGTTATGGCAAGGTGAAGAAGAAGAACTCACAAATTTTCATAGAGAGATGGATAATAGTACATCTTTCCTGAAATTTGACCTTAGATATTCTGATACAACCATAGATTATCTAGATGTCAAAGTTTATAGAACTGATTTTGGGGGAATATCCACCAGGGTTCACAGGAAATATTGCCGCAAGAACACACTCCTACCTAGGAAGAATATGCATCCCAACACACATTTTTAAGAACGTGGTCAAAGGACAAACACTTAGAATCTCTACATTAACAGCACAAGAGGATGTGTTTAATGATGAAGTGGAGGACCTTAGACAGAGGTTTAGTGAAAGAGGCTATACAGATAATAACACTGAATTAGCCCTTAGCAAAGCTATAGATCTGAGAGCTACAATTGGTAAACCATATTTTTCAGTGGGGCAATGCAGCCATCCCACCTTGACTGGTAAGATGAGTGATACACTTAGAGTACCTACCAACTATACAAGTGATGTCAATAAAATAACATATATCATTACTAGATATTAGCCTATATCTACATATGACAGCCAAATCAGAGAGATAGTAGGTGAGAAACCTAAGTTTCTTTTCAATAATAAAAAATCTTTGAAAAGACTGCTATGCTATTCAAATAACACAGAGGGAGCTACTGTTGAATACAGTGGTACAGGGTTATGTAACAAATGCAACCAATGTCAATGGATTGATACCAGTAATATATTTTTGCACCCATACACTGGAAGGGGAGTTTAGTTTTAAAGTGACAGCTAACTGTCACACCATGAATATTGTGTACCTGGCTGTGTGCAATCAATGCAGCAATTTCTATGTGGGGAAGACAAATAGAAAGTTTAGATTTAAAATAAGAGAACACCTACTAAGAATTAGGAACCAAGAAACAACCAATGCCTTAGCAAAATGTGTCAGTTGATGGACCACAAAACACTTTTAGGTTCTTAGTCATCAAGAATGTGAACGAGAATGAGAGGGGAGGTGACATAATTAACAGGACAGAGACATCTGAAACAAGGTGGATAATTAGATTACAAGTGGACAGGGGTAGGGGCTTAAATGATAGAGTCCATATCAGGCCTATACTTAAGAACAGGACATTCTGTAAATAAGAATATAATCTGTGAGTGTGTGATAGTTTGTACATTCTTAATTAGTTAAATTAGTGTAAGACTCTTATACATTGTTATTTTTATTGTAGTTAACTTTATACATTTTTAGAAAAATGTTTACATAATTTTTTTATGAGTGATAGATCTTTACATATGCATGTTTTACATTATTGTGTGATTTTAAGAATTTATGAATTCGTATTAATCTAAACAAACAAAAATTATATATATATATATATATATATATATATATATATATATATATATATATATATATATATATATATACATATATATATATATTATTATTTTTTTTTTAACCTGGTAAATTATGTTTTTTTGGCTCTGATTAACCTTTCATTTAACCCTTAATTGGATGCAGTTTTTGATAGGTTAATGCTTGACCAATTTTGTATATAAGAGACATATGGCTGTTGGTTTTATTAAAGGTCTGAAGAAGTGGGAGTTAGAACCCATGAAAGCGCTCACCAAAAAGAAATAAAGAGCTTGATACTAGCAAGTTTGTGACATCTTACCTTGGGTAATTTTAGCCACTCTGCCTGGTTGGTTGGATCTTTGAATGCAATTGTGCTGTTTATTTTTTCTAAGTTGTTGGTTGGTTTATTTATTTTTTTTAATAGTTTTATTAGTTTTAATAAAAGAAGTTCATATATCAATCACATAAATTAACATATAAGTATGAATACATCAATTGTTGCATTTAAATTCAATTGAAATATATAAAATAATTAACAAAATAAACAAACATAGGTATTTACAAAGATATCCACTAAACTTTTCACATGTGAAGAATTGAACAATATTAATTAGGTAACACATATTATTTAAAAAGACTGTAAATAACTACTATGTTGATTCATTCTTTACCAACAAAATGTGTAAGTTTATCCAGATATGGTAGTTATAGGTCTTTCTAGATGTTCTAGAAATTAGGGTTCTAATTTGTAAACCACATACTTCAGTTAACATATTTTTAAATTCAGTGAAAGTAGGAGAGAACTCAGAAATCCAGTTTTTAGTTATACTCTTTCTGGCCACCGCCAGTATTGCCCAGAGCAAAGAAGATTTTACTCTTTTAACAATGTGTGGTATAGGTGTATTGAGAAGCACCAGAGATTCAGTAAGAGTAAAATTATCCATAAATAAAGCTTGTAGTAGCCCATTTACTTGTTCCAAAATGTTTTAATGTTCGGGCAGTCAAAAAATATATGAGCCCAATCTATGTTTATATTTGACTTACACTTATTACAAATGTTTTGTCTCTTGTTAATTTTATTCATTCTTTGAGGAGTATAGAATGATCTGTGTATAAATTTCCAGGAATATAACTTCCATTTAAGGGACAAAGTTGTTTTCTCTGCTGATTCAAGTATATTTATTTTGTCTTGTTTACTAGGATATTCATTATTAATGGTGTGAAAATAATTCCAATAACTTTTTGGACATCCAAAGGTTTCATCTCTAATAGTCCTAAATATAAAAGAGAGCTTACCTGAAAAAGTTTGTTTATGTTGAGGAACATATTGAAAATATTCTAATAGTATATATGTGTTATTTTGGGTCTACTTCTAAACACCGACATGACGATTCCCCGACACAAAACTCACCGACGCCAAATAACCGACAACACACAAACCCGACACAAACCCGACAACGCAAAACACCGAACACCAAAACACCGACACACGGAATGTAAACAACACGCGACACTACATAGCATACACACTAGCCCTGACCCAAACCCTAACCCTAAGGTCCGACACTATCGCACACATCACCTACCTGCACCCTAACCCTAACTCACTTACCCACCCCTAGCCCAAGCTCCGACACTAACGCACACATCACCTACCTGCACCCTAACCCTAACTCACTTACCCACCCCTAGCCCAAGCTCTGACACTAACGCACACATCACCTACCTGCACCCTAACCCTAACTCACTTACCCACCCCTAGCCCAAGCTCCGACACTAACGCACACATCACCTACCTGCACCCTAACCCTAACTCTCTTACCCACCCCTAGCCCAAGCTCCGACACTAACACACACATCACCCACCTGCACTCTAACCTTAACTCACTTACCTGATCACTCCTACCTCCGTCACTGTCGCACACTTACCGGGTCGCGATCACACATTACCCTTGTCGGCCTTTCCACTGTCGGCGAATCACCCTGTCGGTATACGTACCTGTCGGTCATCTGGCGTCGGTGATTTCCGCGTCGGGGAATCGGCGTTTCGGTCTTTAGAAGGGGACCCGTTATTTTTTACTGTTGGGGATACTATATGTAGTTTATTATCAGTGTATAGTTTAGTGGTTTGTATGTCTAACGACAGGGATTTATCTAACTGAAATTCCTGTATTATTTCATCCACTGGTATAGATTTATTATTTGAAATCAATTCAAACCAAAGCATAAGGTTGTTTTGTGTAAATGATGCAATTTTGTTTGAGACTGATGTTAATAAAGATTCTTGCATAAATGCTATAGGGAACAAGAGAAAAAAAAACATTCCTTGTATCCATGTTTATATATAAAGTTTCTAAAATTTGATAAGATGCTGTTGATATAACAAGGGGGATATTTGGGTGTTAAAAGAGTAGCAAAATAATATTTTAATATCCATAACATTGAAATATTAATTGTTTCTAACTTATATGGTTGAGGTTTTGTTATTAAAATCATAACCAAAGCTTCCCAAAATAATTTCTACTTAGCTGAATATGCTGTATCCAAAAGTTGTGCTATTCCTGTAATCATTGAAGAGTTTGAATACAGTATCAAATCTGGAAATGCTATTCCAGCCTTTCTCCAACTATTAAGATGGTGTTAGAAAGCTATTCTTGATTTTTTAGGATACCAAAAGAAACCTAACATCAGAGAATTTATTTATTAGGTAGTAATAAGATGGATAGAATAATGTATAACATTTTGGGAAGACTTATCATTTTTATGATTGTTAATCTTTCTTCAGTTGTGAAAAACATTGTATTCCATTTCAATATTAAAGTTTGTATATTTTCATAACATTTATTGTAGTTTAATTGTATAATTGTTTTCATGTCCTTAGCTAAAATAATTCCTAAGTATGTCAATTAGTTCATAATGGATTTATTGTTTTTGTCATCAGTTGTATATATATTTTTATTGGAGAATATGGGTAAAATTTTAGTTTTATTATCATTAACAATCCAGACATATTTTGAAATAACTTAATGAAGTTAAATAAAGAAGTAAAAGAGGGGTAATTTCCCTTAGTGGTAATTAGAACATCATCCATGAAAAGTTGAATTTCGGAGGTTGTTTCCTTATTAATCTCAAATCCTTCTATATTTTTGGTATTTCTTATATTATTAGCACATGGCTCCATTATTAGAGTGAACAATAAAGGGGAAAGTGGACAACCTTATTTAGTTCCTTTTATAATAGGTACTTTAGTTGAAGTATATGACCCTATTTTGATGTAAGCTAAAGCTCCTTGATACAAGTGTTTTAATAGTTTAATAAAGTTATCTGAAAAGTTTAAACACTATGACAATGTGAACAAATAATGCCAATCAATTGAATCAAATGCTGAATTTAAATTAAGACTTATTAAAGTTAAATTCTTCTTTTTCTTTAAGCATAATCAATTAAAGCCAGCGTTTGTTTGATGTTATCAAAAGTACTTCTGTTAGTTACAAAACCAGTCTGATCTTCATCTATTAAATGCGGTAAAAATTTCTTTAATCTGTCTGAGTATATATTCATGAACATTTTGTAATCCACATTCAATACAGAAATGGGTCTGTAAGAAGAGCAAAATTTAGGGTGTTTATTGGGTTTTAAAATGGGTGAAATGAAAGTGTATTTCCATGAAGGGTGTATTATAGTATTGGTTTGAACCAAATTATATACTTTATGTAACAAGGAGATAGCTATTTTAGGTATGATTTTATATATTTCACATATTATTCCAGTACCTGGGGCTTTATTTTGTTTAAAATGCGAAAAAATGCACCAGGATAACACGCTCATGCAACAACTCCCGCTTTTTGCATGAGCGTGTTATCCTGGTGCATTTTTTCGCAAGTTGGTTTTTGTTTTGAGAGTTCTTTATTTTGTTTAAGCTTATTAATTTGAGTTTGTATATCTGTTAAAGTAATTTGCTTATCTGTGGTTTCCTCTTGTTGCTTGTTGAGTTTATTATGAAGATTCTTATTAATGAATTATTTTATTTTGTCTTTAGATTCTATATTCTGTGTAGATTGATTAATATTGCAAAGGTGGTCTCTGAACTCCTTTATGATATCATGTACACTATATCTATATATATATATATATATATATATATATATATATATATATATATATATATATATATATATATTTTAGGGGAATAGATTTCTTTAATATGATTATGTTTATTTATTCTTTTAGTTTTATTCTTAAGATTGGTCAAGTAGTTTCAATTCAGGGAGTAAACAAGGAATTTATATTTTTCTAAAGAGATCATGGTTTTATGATGTAATATAGCTCTGTAGTCTTCAGTTAGTTTGTCTATCTTATCTCTTATGTTTTTAGTAGTAAGCTTATCTTTATTGTTAAGATATATCATGTCAAGTTTATCTTGTATTGTTTTTAGATCTTTATCCCAGGATTGTCTCTTATTACAATACCATTTATTTATTTGACCATATAAGTAAGATTTCATAGCATCCCATATATAGACATCAGAGATATCAGGAGTTGAGTTTGTATTTATAAAGTTATGTATTTCTTCTTTTAAGAAGGGTTGAAAATCCTTTTGCTGTGTAATATAAGCTGGGATTCTTTTTATCTGTATATTATGTTTATTATTGACATTAAATTCAAATATAATAGTGTTGTGATCTGAAATCAGACAATATATAATTTTACTATTTACTAAATCATTAGTCATTTGTGTGAAAAAATGTATTCTATCAATCCTAGAATAGGTTTTATATCTGTTAGAATAAAAAGTGTATTGTAGTGAACTTTGATCAGAATAATCATGCGCTTCTTTTAGATGGTATGATTCCATGAATTTTATTAGTTGTTTGGCTTGTGGAGTTATTTTTCTTTTTCCTAGAGTACTGGAATATTTCTCATTTAGAATACAATTCAAATCACCAGCCATAATAATATGTCCTTCAGATTGAGATATTATTTGATGTATATGTTGTTTGACAGTGGAGGTTCCAATACCAGGATCCAGTAGTTATTTACTAGTGTATATACTTTTTATTTATTTCCACAATAACAAGACAAAGCATCCCTTTATTCTCTTGAAATGATTCAATTATTCTAGGTATGGGGAGAGATTTATTCCAAAGAATAGCCACACCTCTCTTCTTTTTTGAGTGTTCTGAGCTTATTAGGACTGTGTATTTGTTAGTGTTCATATACTTAATACTATCCTTCAGTAAATGCGTTTCCTGTATGAAAATCATATTTGGTTTGTGAATATCAAGATATTTATAGAAGCTACTTCTTTTAATAGGGTTGTTCAAACCATTTAAGTTAATGGATAAACCTTTTAGAGTGACCATGTTATGTTAATCTGATGTAGTAACATAAATTGTATCCCATCATTTCCATAGAAATAGTTTATAATTCCCTTTTTCAAAAGAAAATTATTTGCTCTGAAGACAATGACCCAAACTATAGAGTGGATGTCGGAAGTCTTATTGTTAATATAGTTAATGTTTTCATGTATATGTATTGAAATGGATGTCAAGTGAAACATGTTATAAAAGAAAATATTTACAGTAAACTTATCAAAAACACACTAGTTCCCTGCCTGAAATTCTAAACTCCTTGTCCCAGTGACAACTGTCACTTGGATAAAACCAACAAAAAATAGCAGCACAGCACAGCAACCACATACTATATATATGATGTAATTAATATTAAATAATATCATAAAAGTTGTTTCTTTTTTATGTTATAGCATATTCAATTTATTATAACTCATCAGTCATATCTACTCAATTTTAAGGAATAAGTAGATTGTATGTCAGAAATATAACTAAATAAGAAGAAAAAAGCCTAAAGAGTAAGGCCAAGAAACATTTAGTCTAACATTCCATAACTAGATATTCCCTTAGGAACAATATAAAACAGTTTTGCTAGACAGTGAGTTGTTACCAGAAAATGTATTGAAAACATTATAAAAACAGTGTCTAGGCATTATAACCCATTTTGTAAAACTATGTCAAACCAACTTATTATACTTTATGAGAAATATTTTTCTAAATTCTGCAACTTTAAAGCATTCTGTGTAGCTAAACAGTACAACCAAAATTATAATCATTATTACAATTGAAAAGGAGGAAGGAAGAGATAAAAAAAGTGTTTAAAGACTAGTAGTACTAATTATTGAAATTATGTTATTATATCCAAATTTTGCAAAAGTTCCCATTCATTTGTATGTAATATGTATATTGTTTACATAAATGTTATAGTGAGGTTAACAGTTATGTCATTATCAAGCATTGGCTCATTTTTTTTCAATTAAAACTGGGAAAAAGCCGAAAGAAGAAGAAGTAGAAGCAGAATCTATAACTTTCCTGAAAAGAAGAAATATCATACATCACTATTCTTTACATGTATTAATGGTAAACAATCTGTATTTCTGCAATACTTGCCATTAGTAGCTGTTAGCAAAATCTGTCCAATCTATCAGTAAAGTGTAACATAGATTTATGTATAACCACAAAAGCACTGAGTGGAGAAAAGCGATGCACCAGACAGCTCAGGAATAAAATCTATAATAATCAGGATTTATGTATGTTTGTAAAAGTAATTCAAGTATATGACTTGTAGTAATAAAGAACGCTGTAAACCTGCTTATTCTCAACCTATCAACTAAGAAAAACGCACAATTTTAATTTGATTAAACATATAAAATAGGTCTACTGACGTCAATATTGCAAATAAATGGAACTGTACCTCTTATCAATGGAGCCCAGATAACATATGGTAGTTCATCCACTAAGCAGTAAGGTGGGCTGTTCGAATATCTGTCTGACTATAGAGAGCCCTGCTGTATTAGTATGTCACCAAATGTCTCATTCATCAAAACATTTGACTGTGCAAAGACTATTTTAACTTGAAGTGATCAGTGACTTCACTGTAAAGCCAAAACAAAGATGTTTCAACTATTTTTCTCTTTTCCTGCTGCTTCCGCCTATACTGTTGTTATAAGAGTCAAAATGTATACATATTCTTAGTGTAACAGTGTATACTAGTCAGCTGACACATTTATTATATTTATTAGAGTCAAGGTTTATAAATTATAAAGTATGGTAATGGGAATTATGATTCCCGAGTATTACCGACAAGGGGACTTCCTGGTTAAGTTGTTTCTTGTTGCGCTGATGTCATAGATGTGCTTCCCATTTCTTCAGGGCAACTTGAGTATTGTAGAAGTGATGTACAGCTGTTTTAAAGAAGTTTAAGGTCTTAGAAGCTCGCGGATCATCAGTGCGAGTTATACCAAAACCCAAGTTTGACTCTAAAAGTTATTGTGGGGAAAACAACAGAAAAACAGTTCCTTCAAAAAAATTAAGCTTGTGAAGCTGTCAACTCATCGGTAAAGGTTAGCTGAAGCGTTACCATTTAGCTGTAATGAGCGTTCAACATAACAAAACACTAGCACATTTGTTTTAGTTAAATACCAGATTGTTATATAAAGAAAGCATGTAAATCATCATCTTTCCCATATATTTTATTTTATTTATTTATTTTATTTTACATTTGTTAACCGGGCTAGTCTAGCTGGATACATATCCGTTTTCAGTAGAGGCCCGAGGAGAAAAGCTCCAAACAAACAAAATGGTCAGTGTATGTTTCAATTACAAGATTCAAAATAGAGTTACAAAAAGAGAATACAAATAACATTTACAAGATGAAAAAAAATTACATAGATGTTATATTAGACAAAGAACATACTGGAGGTTATACATAGCATTAATTTCACATATGGTAATGGAATATAGACTGGATCAAGTATAATCCTCATTACTATTAGGAATGAGAGATTTTAGAGATCTGGATAAGGGAAATGGGCTAGGAAGATGTGGGACTCGGAGGGTATGAGATATGTAGTTAGTCAGGTGCACGACATGGGCATAACCACTGTGTTGTGAGATATTCTTTAAGGTTGTTTTTGAATTGAGTGTGTGAGGTTGCAAGTCTTAGGTAGTTTGGCAGGGAGTTCCACGGCTTGCCAATGGAGTTGGCGTAGAGGCCATCCCCACCTGAGTTCTTAGCGTTAATGGTTAGGATCTAGGTACTGTTGGATGATCGAAGACTATTGAGGTTGGTGTATGGAGTCAGTATGCTGCACAGTGAGGGAGTTTTATCAGGATGGTTGATTATTTTGTAAGCTTCGGTGAGTTGGTTAAGTTTGAGGAGATTAGGCAGTTCCAGCCAGCCAAGGTTCCTCAAGTTAAGACAATGGTGGGTTCGATAAGGGGAACCTGTTATAAATCTAGCAATGTGGTTGTAGGCAAGGGAGAGCATGTTAAGTTCACGTTTATTGAGGAAAGAGAGGACCGGGGAAGCGTAGAGGAGGGAAGAGAGGAGATGGGTACGGGCAATAGTTAATTTGGTAGAAGGAGTTAAGAAATTTTTAATTCTGTACATGGATCCTAGTTTTTTGTTAACAGACTTTACAGTTTGAGTAATGTGTATGTCGAATTTGAGCTTATGATCAATGGTAACTCCTAGTAATTTGGTACTGGTGACAGGGGTTATGAGGGTCCCATTGTTGGATTTAACATGGAAGGTTATGTTGTTAGTGTTTGGGAGTTCTTTACCTAGGGGTGAGAAGACGTTGGGGAAGAATAGTAATAATTTCGTTTTAGTTGGGTTAAGTAGGAGTTTCAAGTCAGTGAACCATTTTTCAACTAGAGAAAAACAGTGTTGAGTGATGGTTTGGAGATTCGAGAGGGAGATGTCTGAACAGATTAGGGTGGAGTCGTCGGCATATTGGATGCAGGTGGATTTAGGGATGACTGATTGAAGGTCATTTATGAAGATGGAAAACAGAAGTGGGCCCAGTATAGAGCCCTGAGGAACACCTATGGTATTTGGGAGCAGTCCTGATATACTGTTTTGCCACAGGACAGCTTGTTCCCTACCAGTGAGGTAGGCCTTGAACCAGTTTAGAACTAGTGTGTCCAGATGCAGGGTTTCAAGGGTGTTAAGAAGGAGCTGATGACTGACCATATCGAAAGCTTTTGATAGGTCCAGAAAGAGGGCAGAGGATATAAGTTTGTTGTTTCGATTGTTATTGATGGAGTCAACAAAGGAAAGGAGGGCAGTAGTTGTACTATGGTGGGGGCGAAAGCCATGCTGGGAGTTGGACAAGAGATGATTAAAGGTTAGGTAGTGAAGAAGTTGTTTGTGGATGCATCTTTCCATGATTTTCGCTATTGGGGACAGTATTGCTATTGGTCTATAATTTGACGTTTCCATGGAGGTATCACCTTTGTGAAGTGGAATGATATAAGAAATCTTCCAGATAGAGGGGATGTTTGTCTCAGTTATAGTTCTATTGATAAGGATTGATATGGGGTAGTCTATTACATCAGACGCAATTTGTAAGAATTCTGCAGGAAGGTGGTCAGCCGCTAGGGTGGTTGGTTTGAGTTTTTTTAAGAGGGTACGTATATAAGAGGAAGAGACTGGCTTTAACTTGAAAGGGGTAGGGGTGTCAACATGCAGTTGAGCGGCAGATGGGGGATTGGAGGTTAGTTGACTGGCTAGATTTTGGATAGTCTCAGTGAAGAAGGAGTTGAAGGTGTTGGCTACTTCTTCCTGTCCTTTCTCTATCAGTTTCTCGGGGGTTGGGGTGGAGGTTTTACCTGGGTGCAGAAGGTTGTTAAAACCTGCCCAGAATTTCTTTGGGTTGTTCTGGTGTTTTTGCTGGAGGTGGCAGAAGTATTGTTTTTTATCTTGCGTAACAGCTGTTTTAGTGGTGTTTCTTTGTTGTTGAAATTTAGTGCGATCTTGGGAGGTTTTTGTGGCTCTCCATTTATCCCAGGCTTGGTCACGGAGTTTGATTTTGGTTTTAGTTTCTCTAGTTAGCCAAGGTGCTATACGAACTTTGGATCTAATTTGCCTATGTGGGGCATGTGAGTCAAGTATCTTAAGGAATGTGTCATTGAAGTGTGACACACTCTCCTCGAGTGGTAGGGTTTTTAGTATAGTCCAGTTTCAGGATTTCAGGTCGTCAAGAAATAGTTGTGGGATGAATTTATTTTTGTTTCTGATTAGTCTATATAGGGGGGGGGGTTAGAAGTTGGGCATTTATGTTTAATGATATAAGTTATTAGGTGGTCACTGAGGTCACTGGGAAGGGTGCCTGTGGTGTAGTTGTTTGAGTCCCTATTAGTAAGGATCCAGTCAATGATGCTTTCTTTTTGAAGAGAGTTGCCTATTCTAGATGGGGATAGGATGGTTTGGGAAAAAACATGTAGATTGATAGGTTGTGGAGTTGTGTGGGTAGAACAGAGAGACCAGTCAATGTTAACATCTCCAAGTACTATGGTTTCTTGTGGGTAGCTGGTGGCTAGCCAGCCCAGGGTTTGCTCCAGGTTTTCTGTGTTGTTCCCTGGTGGGATATAAGTTACAATGAGGTTGATGCATTTTTGAGAGTTTAGGCAGATCTGTAGGGCAATAATTTCTAGGTTAGAGATTGTAGGAGGTTGTGTTGGATTCTTAAGGATATTCAGGGTATTTTTAAACATAACAGCTATTCCTCCACCTTTTTTCTTTGCACGATCAGCCCTAATAATATTGTACCCAGGTGGGAGGATCTCTTCATTCTTAGTAGAGGGCTTTAGCCATGTTTCAGTTAGACACATAATGTCAGGGGAATGAGTAGCTATAATGGCGTGAAGGTTGTGAACTTTGTTGTTAATGCTTCTTAGGTTCAGATGTAGTATTAGAAGGGAGTCAGTAGATTTTCGGGTTAATTTATAGGGGTTGGAGTCTAGCATGGTGGTGGGTCCTGGGTTAGGGTGAATATCGCCGTCGATGTTTATACGATTTTTCAGGTAAACTGAAAATCTTTGTAATTTAAATAGGATTTTGAGATTAGCTTTGTTATGTGGAGATTTAGGGTAATGAAGTGTAGTGTTGACTATTTTGGGGGATACAGTTTTGTCCTGGTAGAGTGAAGGTGGAATAGAAATGACATGGAGATTGTATTGGGAGTTGGTGTGGCGCTTAGGGAAGGGGATACCTATAAGAGTTTGGTTTTCATATGTTGTTAGGAAATAAGTGGTGATGAGAAGTATGGTTATGAGGGGGGTAATAGTGTAAATGTATTTGGCCATGATGGAGATAGGAGAAGGGTAGTGGGAGAGGGAAGAGACTTAGTGTAGAATTTGGTAATGGGTGTGGGCCTAGAGGTGGGAGGAGTTATTGGGGTGTGACAAGGAAGCTTAGGAATTGCTAAGAGGGAAAGTGGGAGGGACTACTTGTTCCTATAAAAGTAGGGATACTGGGGGCGGGTGGGATAAGGGGGCAGGGAAGGGAGCGGAGCGGGGCATACACCGCCAGAAGACTCACAGGGTCTTAGAGGGAACAGTAGTTAACGGAACTCAGCACAGTGGAGTTACAACTACAGTTCTTTTCAATGATGCAGATAAAGAGACAGTTTTGGAGGCTTTATAGTACTGAAAGTATTTTGGTGGCAGTGCAAGTTCCCTGAGACTAGAACGCAATACTTCTGGATTAATAAGATAAAAATGATTTGCGTTTACCCTGTATTTTTAAATATTGGTTGGGTTGGAGGTTTTGTTTTCTTTTTGAAGGTAGGTTCTGGTCGTAGTAGTCGCTGTAGTTTGAAGTCCCGATGAGCGTGATTTTGGGTCTTGGGAACCTGGCAGTGCTAGGTAAGAGAGGGGGCTTCCTGGAACACAAGGGAGAGAGATAGGAATATTAGGGTTACTAAGGTTGAATTGGTAAAAGCAGACTAAGACAACTTTTAGTGTTAAGCCGCATACAGTCTAGAGACTGTGATAGAAACAATATATAAACAGTGCAAGTTACAGACAGTGTCACATCAATAACATTTTGTGAGTCATTTACAAGTAAGCCCTTTTATAAGGTTTAGACTTGTGTCACTAGACAAGTTTAACCAAGTACAGCACAAAGCAACAATCTCTAGTTAGTTCTGAGAGAGGTACAGCACAATGAAAGGCATTAGTTGAGTTTGGGAGTCGCCGACTTTGCACTAAAAACACATGCTCAAAATAAAGTCGCGTATACATGAAATACACATTCAGAATACTTTATAATAGCTTCATTTGACTTCAGACCTAGTCGCTATGTGTTTTGTTAAAAAGGACGCCAGATGTGCGTCAGCAACACGTGCAACCTTTGCGTTAGATCATTCACAGCTACAGCTGGCAAGCAGGCACGCCACAGTGAAATCTAGTAGCAGTAATACAGAAAAAATACACTACAATGCAAGTCAAAACGCTCCAATTCACACCCGTAGACCACAATTAGGGTTCGTAGGCCATTTGAGAGTCACCTGTAAGCCTGGAGATACGACCGGGCGAGAGAACAGACAAAACCTATTGCAGTTCAGTATAAAATTATAACAGCAGAACTGAAATCACACTACAATGCAAGTCAAAAATGCTCCAAAACACACCCGTAGTCCACAATTAAGGTTCTTAGAGCCATATAAGAGTTACCTGTGAGCCTGGAGATACGGGCGAGAGAACAGACAAAACCAAATGCAGTTCAGTTTAAAATTAGCGGTGAGCCAGCAGGACTATTTGTAAACTTCCTGACGTCAGCATACACCGCCAGAAGACTCACAGGGTCTTAGAGGGAACAGTAGTTAACGGAACTCAGCACAGTGGAGTTACAACTACAGTTCTTTTCAATGATGCAGGTAAAGAGACAGTTTTGGAGGCTTTATAGTACTGAAAGTATTCTGGTGGCAGTGCAAGTTCCCTGAGACTAGAACGCAATACTTCTGGATTAATAAGATAAAAATGATTTGCGCTTACCCTGTATTTTTAAATATTGGTTGGGTTGGAGGTTTTGTTTTCTTTTTGAAGGTAGGTTCTGGTCGTAGTAGTCGCTGTAGTTTGAAGTCCCGATGAGCGCGATTTTGGGTCTTGGGAACCTGGCAGTGTTAGGTAAGAGAGGGGGCTTCTGGCTTGTGTAGACACATTGATTAAACCTGAAATGTACAAGTGTGTAGTCTAAACAAGTTCCATTAATTCTTCAGACAGCCATCTCCCCAAGTTAACTCCTTCTCCAGCAGGCTAACACAGACTTTAAAGAACACCCCAGCATAATTTTGCCATTATCTGCAAAACTAACTACAAAATTCAAGTCACCTATAGCAAACAGTGACAGTCAGCAGGAAAATATATATTCATCAACATTAACAACCCACCCTACAAAAAAAAAAAAAAACACTAATGACAGTATCTCTGTTCTCCCTGCTCATCCTTATGAATGCAAACATCACAAAAATATATCTATATATCAAAGCACACTAAAACATAAAATACACCATGTCATATTGGTTTATAAAGATATGATGCAGGTTTAAGGAAATATTTAAAGACATTCAATTTTGGCAAGCTAACTGTATATATAAAGTAATATATTTGAAAGCCATTCTATAATGTGTTAGTAGTTGTTACATGAAATTATAATGTTTAAACAGAGACCGGATTGAAATTATAGAAAAATTATTGGGTGTTTATCTTTAAAGATGTAGTTATTAGCCTATTATACTATGTATTCATCTATCCTTCCAAATATAATATTATTAATATAAGAGATTATGTATATATTCCTTACCCTCTTTTCCCTCCCCCTCCCCCTCCCCCTTTTTATTTTATATTATTACTATGGATTTATATTCAGTAAAGTAATAAAATGTTATCACTAATCTAGTTTGTTTAAAGTATTTATATTCTTATATGACAACTACTTTATGTTAGCACTACATAATATCTAAAAGGACAACATATAAAGATTATTAGAATTAAAATTAATTAAACTAAAGGGATATGTATATAACTAAAGAATATTTCATTTATAAGAAAATGAAAGAGCTTACCTCATCAGGTAACAGAACACTGAAAAAATGTATTTAACATGTTAGCATCCATATGTATGACAAGACAAGGAAATTAAATATAACTTAGCTCATTTGTTCTTTAGTTTTTTAAGTTTCTCTGTAGTTTTCCAAGCAGATGTTGAAGCCAATATTTTAAGAGAAGGGCTAGTCCTTTCCATCTCTTACATCTTTTTAAAGATTTTGTGATTTTTTTTATAAAAGTGAGAGCAGAGGCCAGGTCTTCAAAAAGTTTGGGTCCCTCCGAGGTGAAAATCTTCAGTTTTGCCAGAAACAAAAGATGAGTCTTCACTTGTGCCTTCTTCAGTTCTTTTATTAGAGGTAAGAACAATTTTCTTTTTGCTATTACTAAAGATGAATAGTCATTATCAAAACAAATTATTCTATCATTAACTTTTATGGGAAATTTAGACCAGGCTGTCTTTAAAATTAGTTCCTTATCAGATGAAGAAAGGAACTTAACAATGACTGATCTAGGTTTTTTTTTTTGATGATAGTACTGCTACTAGTCAAAGACCGGTGAGTTCTCTCTATCACAAATGACATAGCTTCTGTAAGATCTAGTGTTTTTGGTAGCTAAGTAGTAAGAAAACCAGTCAAGTTGTTTTCCTCTATATTTTCAGGTAGTCCAAATATCCTTAGATTATTCCTACGAGATCTGTTCTCAAGGTCATCAAGCTTAGTTTGTAACAAAGTGTTTTGTTTTAGTAAGAACGCCACATTATTCTTGTTTTCCTTTATTCTACCATCAATATCATTCCAAGCATCCTCTATGCCAGGAATTTGGATTTTTTGTTGTTGTAAGTCCTTGTGGAGAAGATCCATTTGTTTAGTAGTTTCTTATTTAAAATTGTCTAGCTTGATGTCAATCTTGTCAATTTTTGCAGTTAATACCTGGATATTTGATAACGGTGTTTGAAGGCCCTTTCTGAAAGTAGATTCCTGACTGTTAGTTTTTGTGGAACTCATGAAGAAATGCTTCAGATGATGAGTAGAAATTATCCAAGTGAAGCTTTGACTGGAAAAGTTGTCTTCTTTTTTATTTATTTTTTTATATATTCTTGTAAATATAGTTATAAACTATAACTCTGTAGAAAAAAGAATTCCAATTTTTTGATTAGAAGACAAAAATCCAGTGAGGATGTAATTTTCTTAGTGGAGCTACTGTAATCTGTTGCTATTCAGTGCCCATGCTAGCCACGCCCCTTTGGTTGGTTTATTTTGTTTGGCTTGCTATTTATAGCACAGTGAAGCTCTTAGTGGCTTGTCCTTTAGACTGAACTTCTCAAAACTACACTTCCTTGTACTAGCTGGAAGTACTTTAAGATGATATTATAACTTTCTGTGTACCACAGAACTAAATATATATATATATATATATATATATATATATATATATATATATATAAATATATATGGGTCTACTTTGATTCATTGAAAACTCATTTCACTGAATTTTAATTCATCCTCAAAAAAAAAATCACTGAAAACTCATTTCACTGAATGGAAGTACTGTTGGGCAAATAAAACATATATGCCCTTTTCCCCACTGTAGTGTGATCCTGGAGTTAGTAGATATAGTTAGGGGCATGTGGGAGGCACGACCCCCACCATGGGGGGTGTGGGGGTGATAGCCCCACCCCTAATTAGCTTTTATATTTATGAATCTCACTTCACTGAAAGCTAACAAAATAAAACCAAAAGTAGGTGGGGGGGCTAAGTCCCCCACACACTCCCAATGTGAGGGGCTGTGCTCCCCACCCCCAACTATGTATACTTACTCCAGGATCATACTACAGCGGGAAAAGGGTATATACATATTATTTGTCCAACAGTACTTACATTCAGTGAAATGTGATTCAGTGAAATGAGATTTCAGTGATTTGAACTTTCAGCGATTTGGTGTGAGTGCTTTGAAATTCAGTGAAATGAGTTTTCAGTGAATCAAAGTAGACCTATATATATATATATATATATATATATATATATATCTATATATATATCTATATATATATATATATATATATATATATATATATATATATCTATCACAGTAAGATGCTGTCCGGTTCGATTCTCAGCTAGAGCGTCTTCTGCATGGAGACATGCGTGAATGGGCGTACCTTTGTTGAAGGTTGTGCATCAGGGCTGGTAACTCAGCACGTAAAAATCAACTACCAATCATTAGTGGACCGGCGTTCCGCTGTGGCGACCCCTAACTGGGAAAAGCCGAAAGGCACAAACATATATATATATATATATATATACACACACACACACACACACACACACACACACACACACATACACACGTACATATGCATATATGTATATGTGTGTGTGTGTGTGTATACATATACATACATATATATATATATATATATATATATATATATATATATATATATAAATATGGGTCTATATTGCAACATCGAACGCTTAAAACAGCGAACGATGTTACATCGACACATTTTCAGCAAAAGCTGAAAATGTTGAATCCAAAGAACAGCGATTTCTTTCCTAGGGAAAGAAATTGCTGTTCCAACCCCCACAAAAAAAAAAAAAAACACATTACACACTTCCAAACACATACACACATACCCAATCCTAATTATACCCCCCCAAAAAAACAGTAAACAACTAAATGCACATATGCACATAACCCAAACATACATTTAACGAAAAAAAAAAAAACAGTAAACAT